>NW_028136307.1:600000-888721 GCF_964662115.1 Mustela nivalis | reverse complement strand
GTTTATCCTCATATAAGGTGCCTGGGCAGCTCATGAGGCAATAATTTTTTTCTAGAGGGCAGGCAGAGTGCTGCATTGTGGGTCCGGAATTGCCAAACTTGAGGGCTTCGGGGCCAGGAGTGTGAGGACGGAAGTCTGAGATAACAAGCTAGACTTGGGTTTCAGGGCAAGGGCACGGCAGGTACCCCCTGCAGATCTGAACCAATATCTCATGCATCTGAAGTCAGGGCGAGGATCAGACGTTGGCTCAGGTTGGAGTTTCTGTGCATGACGGCCGCTCCATGAAGGGAGCGGAATCTCGGGGCCATTGAGGTTTTCCCACGTTGGGAGTTGTGGGATGCCCCCTTCAAGGATTCCTTCTGTGGGACAATTGAGACCTGTTGGACAGCTCCAGGACATCCCATATGGAATGACTCCAGAGCACCGTTGGTGGATGGATGCCTGGGAAGCCCGCCTCGCATTCCAATTGTCTCCTAGCAACAAGACAGTTTAGATCTGATGGCTCTGCCAGAGCAACCGGGGTGGCTGAATTGAAATGGACTTTCCTGAGGATGGGCCCTAATGTGTTTTTCTGAACATGAGAGCCTTGGAATGGGGCGGTGGCTACGAGACCCTGAAGTACTCTCCTAAGCTTTGGACATGGCTCCCATGCACAGGTTTCCTTGTGGAGACGAGATGAGTTCTGATGGGTGCCTCAGGAAAACCCCTATGCTCGTATTGGAATCAGGCTTTTGAGGACACATGCCTGTAACCCAAAGCAATGGATCCTATTATGGCCTAGGGTCCTGTCTGGTTCAATCTTCTTCTCTGGGGACATCCATCTATGGTATGAGTGGAGGTCGATTATCAGCTGGTGTCAGACAGCCCTTGTTTGTTCCGGGCGACCTACACTATTGGGATGGCCTCAGGGACTTTGGAGGTTTCTCCTTATTTGTACGATATTGGACCATGGAATGGGCAGAATTCCCATGGATTGGTAGGAACAGTCCTAATGTGTGGCTCCAAGGGCCCAGCCTGGAGGGTGTGTGGCCCAAGACTTTGAGGACACAAGTCTGAAAACACAAACTCAGCTTAGGTTTGGGGACGTAGGTATGGCAGGCCCCATATACAATCCATGAGAAGAACTCTTCAGGATATGAAGTAAGTGCGAGTCTGAGGCGCATGCTCAGGCTTTTGTCTCTGGATTTTGTATCAGCGATGGCCGTGGAATGTCGGGGAGGCCTCATGGGCCATGGACGAATCTTCCACTCTGAGGATTTGGCCCGATTTCCAATTGCTTTTCGTCAATCTGTGGGATGGGAGGACTCATTTCAGTTTTGTTACCTCAGGTGTCCCACCAAAAGAATAATTCCAAAGCCAAGCCGTGCGGAAGACTGAAGGGATAACCGGAACTATGGTTAAAAATTGGGGCCTGGGGCATGGCCAGCCCAATATGCTATCTCTTCATCCAGCCACTGAGTGGCCTTACTTGAGGACTGGGCTCAGCCTGAGGGTCACAATGTGTGTTTGTGACCAATGTGGCCCGCGAGATGGGTGGGGCCTCAAGGGCCACACTGGTTTCAACTACACTGAACGTTGGACAACATGCCAACCAAGGGTTTCTTGCCATGAGGAAGGAGTTCTGATTTCTGCATCACCTTCAACCCTGGGCAGTGATTGGAGATAAGATCTAGGTTCTGAAACCTGAAAATCGAGGTTGGGAAGAGATGACGACCTAAGGCCATGGTGGCTCGATGTGCTCAGTGTGAGGCCAGCAGTCTGGGAGGGGCCAGGGGGTCCAGGCTCAGGCTGTGTCAGAAAGGGCATTAGTGCCCTGGTCAGCCTATGTATTTGGGATACAGCCAAGGTCGGTGCAGGTTGATCCTCATTTGGGGTTACTGGGTAGCCCCAGAGGACAATGTTTTTTCTTCTGGAGGGGAGGCAGAGTGCTGCGTTGTAGTTCTAGATTGCCAAATGGAGGGCTTTTGGGCCAGTAGTCTGACGACAAAAGTCTGAGAACAGAAGCTAGGCTTAGGTTTCTGGGTGAGGCCATGGCAGGCACAATCTACAGCCCTGAATCGAGATCTCGTGCATCTGAAGTCAGGGCGAGGTTCAGACGATTGCTCAGGTTGGAGTTTCTGCCCCTGATGGCCCCTTCATGAGTGGGGGGGCCTCACGAGGCCATGGGGGTTTACCCACGATGGGAGCTGTGAGAAGCTCCAAACTGCAGAGAGTCTTCTGCAGGACAATTGAGACCTGTTGTATGGCTCCAGGCCAATGATTCTGAGCAGGGTTCTAAGGATGGATGGCTGGGTAGCCCACCTCGCATTCCAATTGTCTCCTAGCAACAAGACAGGTTATATCTCCTGGATCTGTGGGGAGCAACCGAGAACGCTGAGTTGAAATGGACACCCCTGGGGATGGGTCCAAATGTGCTTTTGTGTCTATGGAGACCTTGGAATGAAGCGGTGGCACTGGGGCCCTAAAGGCTTCTCCTAAACAGAGGCTTTGACACAGCTCCAACGTGCAAGTTTCCCATGTGTAGATGAGATGTTTTCTGATGGGTGAGTCTAGAAACAGCTATATGCTGCTTTGGAAATCCAGGCCTCTGAGGAGAGATGCCTGGAAACCAAAGCATTGGATCTGATTAGTGCCTAGGGGCCTGTTCTTTACTTTTTACCTCTGGGGACATCTGTCTATGGGTCTGAGTGCAGGTAGGTGCTCAGTTGGGCTCAGATTGCCCCTGTTTTTCCTGGGAAGCCACCACTATTGAGGTGGATCAGGGACTTTGGAGGTTTATCCTATTAGAAGGGTTGTGGCCATTGGAATGGGCACACACAATAACCTTGGAGAGGGCAAGTACTGTCCTCAGGTTTGGCTCCAGGGGCCTGAGCCTGTAGGTTGTGTAGGCCAGGGCTGTTTGGACAGTTGTCTGAAAACACAACTCGGCTTATGTTTCGGGTCATAGGTATGGCAGGACTGACCTACAGACCATGAGGAGAACTCTTCGGGATTTGAAAGAAGGGCGAGTGTGAGGCTCCTGCTCAAATTTTTGTCTCTGGATATCGTATCACTCATGGTCGTGGAATTTCTGGGTGACTTCATGGGAAATGGACGAGTCTTACTCTCTGGTGGTTTGGCCCCGTCCAAAGAGTTTGGGGTCATTCAGTGGGCTGGAAGAAGTCCGTTTTGTTGTTGTTGTTGTTGTTGTTGTTTTCTTTTTTAACCTCAGGTGTCCCACCAAATGAGGGATTCCAGTGTAGAGCCCTGGGGAGGGGCGACTGGACAATCAGAAATCTGGTTAAAAATTGGGGCCTAGGGACATGTCAAGCCCACTATGACATCTAATGGTGCAGCCACTGAGAGGAATTACTAGAGGACAGGACTCATGCTCAGTGTCACAATGCGTGTGTATGCCCTCGTCGCACTCAAGAATGGGCGGGGCCTCAGGGTGAATGCTGGTTTCTCCTACACTGAACGTTGGACAACATGCCAACCACAAGGGTTCTTGCCATGGGTAAGGAGGAGTTCTGATTTCTGCATCACACTCACCCCTGGGCAGTGATTGGAGATAAGGTCTCGGATCTGAAGCCTGAAAACTGAGGTAGGGAAGAGATGATGACCTAAGGCCATGGCGGGTTTTATGTGCTCAGTGTGCAGTCAGCTTTCTGGGTGTTGGTCAGGAGGTCCGGGCTCAGGTTGTGTTCGACAGTGCATTAGTGCCCAGGTTAGACTATATCATTTGGGTAAAGTCGAGTGCTGTGTAGGTTTATCCTCATATAAGGTGCCTGGGCAGCTCATGAGGCAATAATTTTTTTCTAGAGGGCAGGCAGAGTGCTGCATTGTGGGTCCGGAATTGCCAAACTTGTGGGCTTCGGGGCCAGGAGTGTGAGGACGGAAGTCTGAGATAACAAGCTAGACTTGGGTTTCAGGGCAAGGGCACGGCAGGTACCCCCTGCAGATCTGAACCAATATCTCATGCATCTGAAGTCAGGGCGAGGATCAGACGTTGGCTCAGGTTGGAGTTTCTGTGCATGACGGCCGCTTCATGAAGGGAGCGGAATCTCGGGGCCATTGAGTTTTTCCCACGTTGGGAGTTGTGGGATGCCCCCTTCAAGGATTCCTTCTGCGGGACAATTGAGACCTGTTGGACAGCTCCAGGACATCCCATATGGAATGACTCCAGAGCACCGTTCGTGGATGGATGCCTGGGAAGCCCGCCTCGCATTCAAAATTGTCTCCAAGCAACAAGACAGTTTAGATCTGAAGGCTCTGCCGGAGCACCGGGGTGGCTGAGTTGAAATGGACTTTCCTGAGGATGGGCCCTAATGTGTTTTTCTGTCCATGAGCGCCTTGGAATGGGGCGGTGGCTACGGGACCCTGAAGTACTCTCCTAAGCTTTGGACATGGCTCCCATGCACAGTTTTCCTTGTGGAGACGAGATGAGTTCTGATGGGTGCCTCAGGAAAACCCCTATGCTCGTATTGGAATCAGGCTTTTGAGGACACTTGCCTGTAACCCAAAGCAATGGATCCTATTATGGCCTAGGGTCCTGTCTGGTTCAATCTTCTTCTCTGGGGACATCCATCTATGGTATGAGTGGAGGTCGATTATCAGCTGGTGTCAGACAGCCCTTGTTTGTTCCGGGCGACCTACACTATTGGGATGGCCTCAGGGACTTTGGAGGTTTCTCCTTATTTGTACGATATTGGACCGTGGAATGGGCAGAATTCCCATGGATTGGTAGGAACAGTCCTAATGTGTGGCTCCAAGGGCCCAGCCTGGAGGGTGTGTGGCCCAAGACTTTGAGGACACAAGTCTGAAAACACAAACTCAGCTTAGGTTTGGGGACGTAGGTATGGCAGGCCCGATCTACAAACCATGAGAAGAACTCTTCAGGATATGAAGTAAGTGCGAGTCTGAGGCGCATGCTCAGGCTTTTGTCTCTGGATTTTGTATCAGCGATGGCCGTGGAATGTCGGGGAGGCCTCATGGGCCATGGACGAATCTTCCACTCTGAGGATTTGGCCCGATTTCCAATTGCTTTTCGTCAATCTGTGGGATGGGAGGACTCATTTCAGTTTTGTTACCTCAGGTGTCCCACCAAAAGAATAATTCCAAAGCCAAGCCGTGCGGAAGACTGAAGGGATAACCGGAACTATGGTTAAAAATTGGGGCCTGGGGCATGGCCAGCCCAATATGCTATCTCTTCATCCAGCCACTGAGTGGCCTTACTTGAGGACTGGGCTCAGACTGAGGGTCACAATGTGTGTTTGTGACCAATGTGGCCCGCGAGATGGGTGGGGCCTCAAGGGCCACACTGGTTTCAACTACACTGAACGTTGGACAACATGCCAACCAAGGGTTTCTTGCCATGAGGAAGGAGTTCTGATTTCTGCATCACCTTCAACCCTGGGCAGTGATTGGAGATAAGGTCTAGGTTCTGAAACCTGAAAATCGAGGTTGGGAAGAGATGACGACCTAAGGCCATGGTGGCTCGATGTGCTCAGTGTGCGGCCAGCAGTCTGGGAGGGGCCAGGAGGTCCAGGCTCAGGCTGTGTCAGAAAGGGCATTAGTGCCCTGGTCAGCCTATGTATTTGGGATACAGCCAAGGTCGGTACAGGTTGATCCTCATTTGGGGTTACTGGGTAGCCCCAGAGGACAATGTTTTTTCTTCTGGAGGGCAGGCAGAGTGCTGCGTTGTAGTTCTGGATTGCCAAACTGGAGGGCTTTTGGGCCAGTAGTCTGAAGACAAAAGTCTGAGAACAGAAGCTAGGCTTAGGTTTCTGGGTGAGGCCATGGCAGGCACAATCTACAGCCCTGAATCGAGATCTCGTGCATCTGAAGTCAGGGCGAGGTTCAGACGATTGCTCAGGTTGGAGTTTCTGCCCCTGATGGGCCCTTCATGAGTGGGGGGGCCTCACGAGTCCATGGGGGTTTACCCACGATGGGAGCTGTGAGAAGCTCCAAACTGCAGAGAGTCTTCTGCAGGACAATTGAAACCTGTTGTATGGCTCCAGGCCAATGATTCTGAGCAGGGTTCTAAGGATGGATGGCTGGGTAGCCCACCTCGCATTCCAATTGTCTCCTAGCAACAAAACAGGTTAGATCTCCTGGATCTGTGGGGAGCAACCGAGGACGCTGAGTTGAAATGGACACCCCTGGGGATGGGTCCTAATGTGCTTTTGTGTCTATGGAGACCTTGGAATGAAGCGGTGGAACTGGGGCCCTAAAGGCTTCTCCTAAACAGAGGCTTTGACACAGCTCCAACGTGCAAGTTTCCCATGTGTAGATGAGATGTTTTCTGATGGGTGAGTCTAGAAACAGCTATATGCTGCTTTGGAAATCCAGGCCTCTGAGGAGAGATGCCTGGAAACCAAAGCATTGGATCTGATTAGTGCCTAGGGGCCTGTTCTTTACTTTTTACCTCTGGGGACATCTGTCTATGGGTCTGAGTGCAGGTAGGTGCTCAGTTGGGCTCAGATTGCCCCTGTTTTTCCTGGGAAGCCACCACTATTGAGGTGGATCAGGGACTTTGGAGGTTTATCCTATTAGAAGGGTTGTGGCCATTGGAATGGGCACACACAATAACCTTGGAGAGGGCAAGTACTGTCCTCAGGTTTGGCTCCAGGGGCCTGAGCCTGTAGGTTGTGTAGGCCAGGGCTGTTTGGACAGTTGTCTGAATACACAACTCGGCTTATGTTTCGGGTCATAGGTATGGCAGGACTGACCTACAGACCATGAGGAGAACTCTTCGGGATTTGAAAGAAGGGCGAGTGTGAGGCTCCTGCTCAAATTTTTGTCTCTGGATATTGTATCACTCATGGTCGTGGAATTTCTGGGTGACTTCATGGGAAATGGACGAGTCTTACTCTCTGGTGGTTTGGCCCCGTCCAAAGAGTTTGGGGTCATTCAGTGGGCTGGAAGAAGTCCGTTTTGTTGTTGTTGTTGTTGTTGTTGTTTTCTTTTTTAAACTCAGGTGTCCCACCAAATGAGGGATTCCAGTGTAGAGCCCTGGGGAGGGGCGACTGGACAATCAGAAATCTGGTTAAAAATTGGGGCCTAGGGACATGTCAAGCCCACTATGACATCTAATGGTGCAGCCACTGAGAGGAATTACTAGAGGACAGGACTCATGCTCAGGGTCACAATGCGTGTGTATGCCCTCGTCGCACTCAAGAATGGGCGGGGCCTCAGGGTGAATGCTGGTTTCTCCTACACTGAACGTTGGACAACATGCCAACCACAAGGGTTCTTGCCATGGGTAAGGAGGAGTTCTGATTTCTGCATCACACTCACCCCTGGGCAGTGATTGGAGATAAGGTCTCGGATCTGAAGCCTGAAAACTGAGGTAGGGAAGAGATGATGACCTAAGGCCATGGCGGGTTTTATGTGCTCAGTGTGCAGTCAGCTTTCTGGGTGTTGGTCAGGAGGTCCGGGCTCAGGTTGTGTTCGACAGTGCATTAGTGCCCAGGTTAGACTATATCATTTGGGTAAAGTCGAGTGCTGTGTAGGTTTATCCTCATATAAGGTGACTGGGCAGCTCATGAGGCAATAATTTTTTTCTAGAGGGCAGGCAGAGTGCTGCATTGTGGGTCCGGAATTGCCAAACTTGAGGGCTTCGGGGCCAGGAGTGTGAGGACGGAAGTCTGAGATAACAAGCTAGACTTGGGTTTCAGGGCAAGGGCACGGCAGGTACCCCCTGCAGATCTGAACCAATATCTCATGCATCTGAAGTCAGGGCGAGGATCAGACGTTGGCTCAGGTTGGAGTTTCTGTGCATGACGGCCGCTCCATGAAGGGAGCGGAATCTCGGGGCCATTGAGGTTTTCCCACGTTGGGAGTTGTGGGATGCCCCCTTCAAGGATTCCTTCTGTGGGACAATTGAGACCTGTTGGACAGCTCCAGGACATCCCATATGGAATGACTCCAGAGCACCGTTGGTGGATGGATGCCTGGGAAGCCCGCCTCGCATTCCAATTGTCTCCTAGCAACAAGACAGTTTAGATCTGATGGCTCTGCCAGAGCAACCGGGGTGGCTGAATTGAAATGGACTTTCCTGAGGATGGGCCCTAATGTGTTTTTCTGAACATGAGAGCCTTGGAATGGGGCGGTGGCTACGAGACCCTGAAGTACTCTCCTAAGCTTTGGACATGGCTCCCATGCACAGGTTTCCTTGTGGAGACGAGATGAGTTCTGATGGGTGCCTCAGGAAAACCCCTATGCTCGTATTGGAATCAGGCTTTTGAGGACACATGCCTGTAACCCAAAGCAATGGATCCTATTATGGCCTAGGGTCCTGTCTGGTTCAATCTTCTTCTCTGGGGACATCCATCTATGGTATGAGTGGAGGTCGATTATCAGCTGGTGTCAGACAGCCCTTGTTTGTTCCGGGCGACCTACACTATTGGGATGGCCTCAGGGACTTTGGAGGTTTCTCCTTATTTGTACGATATTGGACCATGGAATGGGCAGAATTCCCATGGATTGGTAGGAACAGTCCTAATGTGTGGCTCCAAGGGCCCAGCCTGGAGGGTGTGTGGCCCAAGACTTTGAGGACACAAGTCTGAAAACACAAACTCAGCTTAGGTTTGGGGACGTAGGTATGGCAGGCCCCATATACAATCCATGAGAAGAACTCTTCAGGATATGAAGTAAGTGCGAGTCTGAGGCGCATGCTCAGGCTTTTGTCTCTGGATTTTGTATCAGCGATGGCCGTGGAATGTCGGGGAGGCCTCATGGGCCATGGACGAATCTTCCACTCTGAGGATTTGGCCCGATTTCCAATTGCTTTTCGTCAATCTGTGGGATGGGAGGACTCATTTCAGTTTTGTTACCTCAGGTGTCCCACCAAAAGAATAATTCCAAAGCCAAGCCGTGCGGAAGACTGAAGGGATAACCGGAACTATGGTTAAAAATTGGGGCCTGGGGCATGGCCAGCCCAATATGCTATCTCTTCATCCAGCCACTGAGTGGCCTTACTTGAGGACTGGGCTCAGCCTGAGGGTCACAATGTGTGTTTGTGACCAATGTGGCCCGCGAGATGGGTGGGGCCTCAAGGGCCACACTGGTTTCAACTACACTGAACGTTGGACAACATGCCAACCAAGGGTTTCTTGCCATGAGGAAGGAGTTCTGATTTCTGCATCACCTTCAACCCTGGGCAGTGATTGGAGATAAGGTCTAGGTTCTGAAACCTGAAAATCGAGGTTGGGAAGAGATGACGACCTAAGGCCATGGTGGCTCGATGTGCTCAGTGTGAGGCCAGCAGTCTGGGAGGGGCCAGGGGGTCCAGGCTCAGGCTGTGTCAGAAAGGGCATTAGTGCCCTGGTCAGCCTATGTATTTGGGATACAGCCAAGGTCGGTGCAGGTTGATCCTCATTTGGGGTTACTGGGTAGCCCCAGAGGACAATGTTTTTTCTTCTGGAGGGGAGGCAGAGTGCTGCGTTGTAGTTCTAGATTGCCAAATGGAGGGCTTTTGGGCCAGTAGTCTGACGACAAAAGTCTGAGAACAGAAGCTAGGCTTAGGTTTCTGGGTGAGGCCATGGCAGGCACAATCTACAGCCCTGAATCGAGATCTCGTGCATCTGAAGTCAGGGCGAGGTTCAGACGATTGCTCAGGTTGGAGTTTCTGCCCCTGATGGCCCCTTCATGAGTGGGGGGGCCTCACGAGGCCATGGGGGTTTACCCACGATGGGAGCTGTGAGAAGCTCCAAACTGCAGAGAGTCTTCTGCAGGACAATTGAGACCTGTTGTATGGCTCCAGGCCAATGATTCTGAGCAGGGTTCTAAGGATGGATGGCTGGGTAGCCCACCTCGCATTCCAATTGTCTCCTAGCAACAAGACAGGTTATATCTCCTGGATCTGTGGGGAGCAACCGAGAACGCTGAGTTGAAATGGACACCCCTGGGGATGGGTCCAAATGTGCTTTTGTGTCTATGGAGACCTTGGAATGAAGCGGTGGCACTGGGGCCCTAAAGGCTTCTCCTAAACAGAGGCTTTGACACAGCTCCAACGTGCAAGTTTCCCATGTGTAGATGAGATGTTTTCTGATGGGTGAGTCTAGAAACAGCTATATGCTGCTTTGGAAATCCAGGCCTCTGAGGAGAGATGCCTGGAAACCAAAGCATTGGATCTGATTAGTGCCTAGGGGCCTGTTCTTTACTTTTTACCTCTGGGGACATCTGTCTATGGGTCTGAGTGCAGGTAGGTGCTCAGTTGGGCTCAGATTGCCCCTGTTTTTCCTGGGAAGCCACCACTATTGAGGTGGATCAGGGACTTTGGAGGTTTATCCTATTAGAAGGGTTGTGGCCATTGGAATGGGCACACACAATAACCTTGGAGAGGGCAAGTACTGTCCTCAGGTTTGGCTCCAGGGGCCTGAGCCTGTAGGTTGTGTAGGCCAGGGCTGTTTGGACAGTTGTCTGAAAACACAACTCGGCTTATGTTTCGGGTCATAGGTATGGCAGGACTGACCTACAGACCATGAGGAGAACTCTTCGGGATTTGAAAGAAGGGCGAGTGTGAGGCTCCTGCTCAAATTTTTGTCTCTGGATATCGTATCACTCATGGTCGTGGAATTTCTGGGTGACTTCATGGGAAATGGACGAGTCTTACTCTCTGGTGGTTTGGCCCCGTCCAAAGAGTTTGGGGTCATTCTGTGGGCTGGAAGAAGTCCGTTTTGTTGTTGTTGTTGTTGTTGTTGTTTTCTTTTTTAACCTCAGGTGTCCCACCAAATGAGGGATTCCAGTGTAGAGCCCTGGGGAGGGGCGACTGGACAATCAGAAATCTGGTTAAAAATTGGGGCCTAGGGACATGTCAAGCCCACTATGACATCTAATGGTGCAGCCACTGAGAGGAATTACTAGAGGACAGGACTCATGCTCAGGGTCACAATGCGTGTGTATGCCCTCGTCGCACTCAAGAATGGGCGGGGCCTCAGGGTGAATGCTGGTTTCTCCTACACTGAACGTTGGACAACATGCCAACCACAAGGGTTCTTGCCATGGGTAAGGAGGAGTTCTGATTTCTGCATCACACTCACCCCTGGGCAGTGATTGGAGATAAGGTCTCGGATCTGAAGCCTGAAAACTGAGGTAGGGAAGAGATGATGACCTAAGGCCATGGCGGGTTTTATGTGCTCAGTGTGCAGTCAGCTTTCTGGGTGTTGGTCAGGAGGTCCGGGCTCAGGTTGTGTTCGACAGTGCATTAGTGCCCAGGTTAGACTATATCATTTGGGTAAAGTCGAGTGCTGTGTAGGTTTATCCTCATATAAGGTGCCTGGGCAGCTCATGAGGCAATAATTTTTTTCTAGAGGGCAGGCAGAGTGCTGCATTGTGGGTCCGGAATTGCCAAACTTGAGGGCTTCGGGGCCAGGAGTGTGAGGACGGAAGTCTGAGATAACAAGCTAGACTTGGGTTTCAGGGCAAGGGCACGGCAGGTACCCCCTGCAGATCTGAACCAATATCTCATGCATCTGAAGTCAGGGCGAGGATCAGACGTTGGCTCAGGTTGGAGTTTCTGTGCATGACGGCCGCTCCATGAAGGGAGCGGAATCTCGGGGCCATTGAGGTTTTCCCACGTTGGGAGTTGTGGGATGCCCCCTTCAAGGATTCCTTCTGTGGGACAATTGAGACCTGTTGGACAGCTCCAGGACATCCCATATGGAATGACTCCAGAGCACCGTTGGTGGATGGATGCCTGGGAAGCCCGCCTCGCATTCCAATTGTCTCCTAGCAACAAGACAGTTTAGATCTGATGGCTCTGCCAGAGCAACCGGGGTGGCTGAATTGAAATGGACTTTCCTGAGGATGGGCCCTAATGTGTTTTTCTGAACATGAGAGCCTTGGAATGGGGCGGTGGCTACGAGACCCTGAAGTACTCTCCTAAGCTTTGGACATGGCTCCCATGCACAGGTTTCCTTGTGGAGACGAGATGAGTTCTGATGGGTGCCTCAGGAAAACCCCTATGCTCGTATTGGAATCAGGCTTTTGAGGACACATGCCTGTAACCCAAAGCAATGGATCCTATTATGGCCTAGGGTCCTGTCTGGTTCAATCTTCTTCTCTGGGGACATCCATCTATGGTATGAGTGGAGGTCGATTATCAGCTGGTGTCAGACAGCCCTTGTTTGTTCCGGGCGACCTACACTATTGGGATGGCCTCAGGGACTTTGGAGGTTTCTCCTTATTTGTACGATATTGGACCATGGAATGGGCAGAATTCCCATGGATTGGTAGGAACAGTCCTAATGTGTGGCTCCAAGGGCCCAGCCTGGAGGGTGTGTGGCCCAAGACTTTGAGGACACAAGTCTGAAAACACAAACTCAGCTTAGGTTTGGGGACGTAGGTATGGCAGGCCCCATATACAATCCATGAGAAGAACTCTTCAGGATATGAAGTAAGTGCGAGTCTGAGGCGCATGCTCAGGCTTTTGTCTCTGGATTTTGTATCAGCGATGGCCGTGGAATGTCGGGGAGGCCTCATGGGCCATGGACGAATCTTCCACTCTGAGGATTTGGCCCGATTTCCAATTGCTTTTCGTCAATCTGTGGGATGGGAGGACTCATTTCAGTTTTGTTACCTCAGGTGTCCCACCAAAAGAATAATTCCAAAGCCAAGCCGTGCGGAAGACTGAAGGGATAACCGGAACTATGGTTAAAAATTGGGGCCTGGGGCATGGCCAGCCCAATATGCTATCTCTTCATCCAGCCACTGAGTGGCCTTACTTGAGGACTGGGCTCAGCCTGAGGGTCACAATGTGTGTTTGTGACCAATGTGGCCCGCGAGATGGGTGGGGCCTCAAGGGCCACACTGGTTTCAACTACACTGAACGTTGGACAACATGCCAACCAAGGGTTTCTTGCCATGAGGAAGGAGTTCTGATTTCTGCATCACCTTCAACCCTGGGCAGTGATTGGAGATAAGATCTAGGTTCTGAAACCTGAAAATCGAGGTTGGGAAGAGATGACGACCTAAGGCCATGGTGGCTCGATGTGCTCAGTGTGAGGCCAGCAGTCTGGGAGGGGCCAGGGGGTCCAGGCTCAGGCTGTGTCAGAAAGGGCATTAGTGCCCTGGTCAGCCTATGTATTTGGGATACAGCCAAGGTCGGTGCAGGTTGATCCTCATTTGGGGTTACTGGGTAGCCCCAGAGGACAATGTTTTTTCTTCTGGAGGGGAGGCAGAGTGCTGCGTTGTAGTTCTAGATTGCCAAATGGAGGGCTTTTGGGCCAGTAGTCTGACGACAAAAGTCTGAGAACAGAAGCTAGGCTTAGGTTTCTGGGTGAGGCCATGGCAGGCACAATCTACAGCCCTGAATCGAGATCTCGTGCATCTGAAGTCAGGGCGAGGTTCAGACGATTGCTCAGGTTGGAGTTTCTGCCCCTGATGGCCCCTTCATGAGTGGGGGGGCCTCACGAGGCCATGGGGGTTTACCCACGATGGGAGCTGTGAGAAGCTCCAAACTGCAGAGAGTCTTCTGCAGGACAATTGAGACCTGTTGTATGGCTCCAGGCCAATGATTCTGAGCAGGGTTCTAAGGATGGATGGCTGGGTAGCCCACCTCGCATTCCAATTGTCTCCTAGCAACAAGACAGGTTATATCTCCTGGATCTGTGGGGAGCAACCGAGAACGCTGAGTTGAAATGGACACCCCTGGGGATGGGTCCAAATGTGCTTTTGTGTCTATGGAGACCTTGGAATGAAGCGGTGGCACTGGGGCCCTAAAGGCTTCTCCTAAACAGAGGCTTTGACACAGCTCCAACGTGCAAGTTTCCCATGTGTAGATGAGATGTTTTCTGATGGGTGAGTCTAGAAACAGCTATATGCTGCTTTGGAAATCCAGGCCTCTGAGGAGAGATGCCTGGAAACCAAAGCATTGGATCTGATTAGTGCCTAGGGGCCTGTTCTTTACTTTTTACCTCTGGGGACATCTGTCTATGGGTCTGAGTGCAGGTAGGTGCTCAGTTGGGCTCAGATTGCCCCTGTTTTTCCTGGGAAGCCACCACTATTGAGGTGGATCAGGGACTTTGGAGGTTTATCCTATTAGAAGGGTTGTGGCCATTGGAATGGGCACACACAATAACCTTGGAGAGGGCAAGTACTGTCCTCAGGTTTGGCTCCAGGGGCCTGAGCCTGTAGGTTGTGTAGGCCAGGGCTGTTTGGACAGTTGTCTGAAAACACAACTCGGCTTATGTTTCGGGTCATAGGTATGGCAGGACTGACCTACAGACCATGAGGAGAACTCTTCGGGATTTGAAAGAAGGGCGAGTGTGAGGCTCCTGCTCAAATTTTTGTCTCTGGATATCGTATCACTCATGGTCGTGGAATTTCTGGGTGACTTCATGGGAAATGGACGAGTCTTACTCTCTGGTGGTTTGGCCCCGTCCAAAGAGTTTGGGGTCATTCAGTGGGCTGGAAGAAGTCCGTTTTGTTGTTGTTGTTGTTGTTGTTGTTTTCTTTTTTAACCTCAGGTGTCCCACCAAATGAGGGATTCCAGTGTAGAGCCCTGGGGAGGGGCGACTGGACAATCAGAAATCTGGTTAAAAATTGGGGCCTAGGGACATGTCAAGCCCACTATGACATCTAATGGTGCAGCCACTGAGAGGAATTACTAGAGGACAGGACTCATGCTCAGTGTCACAATGCGTGTGTATGCCCTCGTCGCACTCAAGAATGGGCGGGGCCTCAGGGTGAATGCTGGTTTCTCCTACACTGAACGTTGGACAACATGCCAACCACAAGGGTTCTTGCCATGGGTAAGGAGGAGTTCTGATTTCTGCATCACACTCACCCCTGGGCAGTGATTGGAGATAAGGTCTCGGATCTGAAGCCTGAAAACTGAGGTAGGGAAGAGATGATGACCTAAGGCCATGGCGGGTTTTATGTGCTCAGTGTGCAGTCAGCTTTCTGGGTGTTGGTCAGGAGGTCCGGGCTCAGGTTGTGTTCGACAGTGCATTAGTGCCCAGGTTAGACTATATCATTTGGGTAAAGTCGAGTGCTGTGTAGGTTTATCCTCATATAAGGTGCCTGGGCAGCTCATGAGGCAATAATTTTTTTCTAGAGGGCAGGCAGAGTGCTGCATTGTGGGTCCGGAATTGCCAAACTTGTGGGCTTCGGGGCCAGGAGTGTGAGGACGGAAGTCTGAGATAACAAGCTAGACTTGGGTTTCAGGGCAAGGGCACGGCAGGTACCCCCTGCAGATCTGAACCAATATCTCATGCATCTGAAGTCAGGGCGAGGATCAGACGTTGGCTCAGGTTGGAGTTTCTGTGCATGACGGCCGCTTCATGAAGGGAGCGGAATCTCGGGGCCATTGAGTTTTTCCCACGTTGGGAGTTGTGGGATGCCCCCTTCAAGGATTCCTTCTGCGGGACAATTGAGACCTGTTGGACAGCTCCAGGACATCCCATATGGAATGACTCCAGAGCACCGTTCGTGGATGGATGCCTGGGAAGCCCGCCTCGCATTCAAAATTGTCTCCAAGCAACAAGACAGTTTAGATCTGAAGGCTCTGCCGGAGCACCGGGGTGGCTGAGTTGAAATGGACTTTCCTGAGGATGGGCCCTAATGTGTTTTTCTGTCCATGAGCGCCTTGGAATGGGGCGGTGGCTACGGGACCCTGAAGTACTCTCCTAAGCTTTGGACATGGCTCCCATGCACAGTTTTCCTTGTGGAGACGAGATGAGTTCTGATGGGTGCCTCAGGAAAACCCCTATGCTCGTATTGGAATCAGGCTTTTGAGGACACTTGCCTGTAACCCAAAGCAATGGATCCTATTATGGCCTAGGGTCCTGTCTGGTTCAATCTTCTTCTCTGGGGACATCCATCTATGGTATGAGTGGAGGTCGATTATCAGCTGGTGTCAGACAGCCCTTGTTTGTTCCGGGCGACCTACACTATTGGGATGGCCTCAGGGACTTTGGAGGTTTCTCCTTATTTGTACGATATTGGACCGTGGAATGGGCAGAATTCCCATGGATTGGTAGGAACAGTCCTAATGTGTGGCTCCAAGGGCCCAGCCTGGAGGGTGTGTGGCCCAAGACTTTGAGGACACAAGTCTGAAAACACAAACTCAGCTTAGGTTTGGGGACGTAGGTATGGCAGGCCCGATCTACAAACCATGAGAAGAACTCTTCAGGATATGAAGTAAGTGCGAGTCTGAGGCGCATGCTCAGGCTTTTGTCTCTGGATTTTGTATCAGCGATGGCCGTGGAATGTCGGGGAGGCCTCATGGGCCATGGACGAATCTTCCACTCTGAGGATTTGGCCCGATTTCCAATTGCTTTTCGTCAATCTGTGGGATGGGAGGACTCATTTCAGTTTTGTTACCTCAGGTGTCCCACCAAAAGAATAATTCCAAAGCCAAGCCGTGCGGAAGACTGAAGGGATAACCGGAACTATGGTTAAAAATTGGGGCCTGGGGCATGGCCAGCCCAATATGCTATCTCTTCATCCAGCCACTGAGTGGCCTTACTTGAGGACTGGGCTCAGACTGAGGGTCACAATGTGTGTTTGTGACCAATGTGGCCCGCGAGATGGGTGGGGCCTCAAGGGCCACACTGGTTTCAACTACACTGAACGTTGGACAACATGCCAACCAAGGGTTTCTTGCCATGAGGAAGGAGTTCTGATTTCTGCATCACCTTCAACCCTGGGCAGTGATTGGAGATAAGGTCTAGGTTCTGAAACCTGAAAATCGAGGTTGGGAAGAGATGACGACCTAAGGCCATGGTGGCTCGATGTGCTCAGTGTGCGGCCAGCAGTCTGGGAGGGGCCAGGAGGTCCAGGCTCAGGCTGTGTCAGAAAGGGCATTAGTGCCCTGGTCAGCCTATGTATTTGGGATACAGCCAAGGTCGGTACAGGTTGATCCTCATTTGGGGTTACTGGGTAGCCCCAGAGGACAATGTTTTTTCTTCTGGAGGGCAGGCAGAGTGCTGCGTTGTAGTTCTGGATTGCCAAACTGGAGGGCTTTTGGGCCAGTAGTCTGAAGACAAAAGTCTGAGAACAGAAGCTAGGCTTAGGTTTCTGGGTGAGGCCATGGCAGGCACAATCTACAGCCCTGAATCGAGATCTCGTGCATCTGAAGTCAGGGCGAGGTTCAGACGATTGCTCAGGTTGGAGTTTCTGCCCCTGATGGGCCCTTCATGAGTGGGGGGGCCTCACGAGTCCATGGGGGTTTACCCACGATGGGAGCTGTGAGAAGCTCCAAACTGCAGAGAGTCTTCTGCAGGACAATTGAAACCTGTTGTATGGCTCCAGGCCAATGATTCTGAGCAGGGTTCTAAGGATGGATGGCTGGGTAGCCCACCTCGCATTCCAATTGTCTCCTAGCAACAAAACAGGTTAGATCTCCTGGATCTGTGGGGAGCAACCGAGGACGCTGAGTTGAAATGGACACCCCTGGGGATGGGTCCTAATGTGCTTTTGTGTCTATGGAGACCTTGGAATGAAGCGGTGGAACTGGGGCCCTAAAGGCTTCTCCTAAACAGAGGCTTTGACACAGCTCCAACGTGCAAGTTTCCCATGTGTAGATGAGATGTTTTCTGATGGGTGAGTCTAGAAACAGCTATATGCTGCTTTGGAAATCCAGGCCTCTGAGGAGAGATGCCTGGAAACCAAAGCATTGGATCTGATTAGTGCCTAGGGGCCTGTTCTTTACTTTTTACCTCTGGGGACATCTGTCTATGGGTCTGAGTGCAGGTAGGTGCTCAGTTGGGCTCAGATTGCCCCTGTTTTTCCTGGGAAGCCACCACTATTGAGGTGGATCAGGGACTTTGGAGGTTTATCCTATTAGAAGGGTTGTGGCCATTGGAATGGGCACACACAATAACCTTGGAGAGGGCAAGTACTGTCCTCAGGTTTGGCTCCAGGGGCCTGAGCCTGTAGGTTGTGTAGGCCAGGGCTGTTTGGACAGTTGTCTGAATACACAACTCGGCTTATGTTTCGGGTCATAGGTATGGCAGGACTGACCTACAGACCATGAGGAGAACTCTTCGGGATTTGAAAGAAGGGCGAGTGTGAGGCTCCTGCTCAAATTTTTGTCTCTGGATATTGTATCACTCATGGTCGTGGAATTTCTGGGTGACTTCATGGGAAATGGACGAGTCTTACTCTCTGGTGGTTTGGCCCCGTCCAAAGAGTTTGGGGTCATTCAGTGGGCTGGAAGAAGTCCGTTTTGTTGTTGTTGTTGTTGTTGTTGTTTTCTTTTTTAAACTCAGGTGTCCCACCAAATGAGGGATTCCAGTGTAGAGCCCTGGGGAGGGGCGACTGGACAATCAGAAATCTGGTTAAAAATTGGGGCCTAGGGACATGTCAAGCCCACTATGACATCTAATGGTGCAGCCACTGAGAGGAATTACTAGAGGACAGGACTCATGCTCAGGGTCACAATGCGTGTGTATGCCCTCGTCGCACTCAAGAATGGGCGGGGCCTCAGGGTGAAT
Source organism: Mustela nivalis (assembly GCF_964662115.1). Taxonomy (NCBI): domain Eukaryota; kingdom Metazoa; phylum Chordata; class Mammalia; order Carnivora; family Mustelidae; genus Mustela; species Mustela nivalis. Next base: position 870,299 of record NW_028136307.1, on the reverse strand, counting down.
GCTGGTTTCTCCTACACTGAACGTTGGACAACATGCCAACCACAAGGGTTCTTGCCATGGGTAAGGAGGAGTTCTGATTTCTGCATCACACTCACCCCTGGGCAGTGATTGGAGATAAGGTCTCGGATCTGAAGCCTGAAAACTGAGGTAGGGAAGAGATGATGACCTAAGGCCATGGCGGGTTTTATGTGCTCAGTGTGCAGTCAGCTTTCTGGGTGTTGGTCAGGAGGTCCGGGCTCAGGTTGTGTTCGACAGTGCATTAGTGCCCAGGTTAGACTATATCATTTGGGTAAAGTCGAGTGCTGTGTAGGTTTATCCTCATATAAGGTGACTGGGCAGCTCATGAGGCAATAATTTTTTTCTAGAGGGCAGGCAGAGTGCTGCATTGTGGGTCCGGAATTGCCAAACTTGAGGGCTTCGGGGCCAGGAGTGTGAGGACGGAAGTCTGAGATAACAAGCTAGACTTGGGTTTCAGGGCAAGGGCACGGCAGGTACCCCCTGCAGATCTGAACCAATATCTCATGCATCTGAAGTCAGGGCGAGGATCAGACGTTGGCTCAGGTTGGAGTTTCTGTGCATGACGGCCGCTCCATGAAGGGAGCGGAATCTCGGGGCCATTGAGGTTTTCCCACGTTGGGAGTTGTGGGATGCCCCCTTCAAGGATTCCTTCTGTGGGACAATTGAGACCTGTTGGACAGCTCCAGGACATCCCATATGGAATGACTCCAGAGCACCGTTGGTGGATGGATGCCTGGGAAGCCCGCCTCGCATTCCAATTGTCTCCTAGCAACAAGACAGTTTAGATCTGATGGCTCTGCCAGAGCAACCGGGGTGGCTGAATTGAAATGGACTTTCCTGAGGATGGGCCCTAATGTGTTTTTCTGAACATGAGAGCCTTGGAATGGGGCGGTGGCTACGAGACCCTGAAGTACTCTCCTAAGCTTTGGACATGGCTCCCATGCACAGGTTTCCTTGTGGAGACGAGATGAGTTCTGATGGGTGCCTCAGGAAAACCCCTATGCTCGTATTGGAATCAGGCTTTTGAGGACACATGCCTGTAACCCAAAGCAATGGATCCTATTATGGCCTAGGGTCCTGTCTGGTTCAATCTTCTTCTCTGGGGACATCCATCTATGGTATGAGTGGAGGTCGATTATCAGCTGGTGTCAGACAGCCCTTGTTTGTTCCGGGCGACCTACACTATTGGGATGGCCTCAGGGACTTTGGAGGTTTCTCCTTATTTGTACGATATTGGACCATGGAATGGGCAGAATTCCCATGGATTGGTAGGAACAGTCCTAATGTGTGGCTCCAAGGGCCCAGCCTGGAGGGTGTGTGGCCCAAGACTTTGAGGACACAAGTCTGAAAACACAAACTCAGCTTAGGTTTGGGGACGTAGGTATGGCAGGCCCCATATACAATCCATGAGAAGAACTCTTCAGGATATGAAGTAAGTGCGAGTCTGAGGCGCATGCTCAGGCTTTTGTCTCTGGATTTTGTATCAGCGATGGCCGTGGAATGTCGGGGAGGCCTCATGGGCCATGGACGAATCTTCCACTCTGAGGATTTGGCCCGATTTCCAATTGCTTTTCGTCAATCTGTGGGATGGGAGGACTCATTTCAGTTTTGTTACCTCAGGTGTCCCACCAAAAGAATAATTCCAAAGCCAAGCCGTGCGGAAGACTGAAGGGATAACCGGAACTATGGTTAAAAATTGGGGCCTGGGGCATGGCCAGCCCAATATGCTATCTCTTCATCCAGCCACTGAGTGGCCTTACTTGAGGACTGGGCTCAGCCTGAGGGTCACAATGTGTGTTTGTGACCAATGTGGCCCGCGAGATGGGTGGGGCCTCAAGGGCCACACTGGTTTCAACTACACTGAACGTTGGACAACATGCCAACCAAGGGTTTCTTGCCATGAGGAAGGAGTTCTGATTTCTGCATCACCTTCAACCCTGGGCAGTGATTGGAGATAAGGTCTAGGTTCTGAAACCTGAAAATCGAGGTTGGGAAGAGATGACGACCTAAGGCCATGGTGGCTCGATGTGCTCAGTGTGAGGCCAGCAGTCTGGGAGGGGCCAGGGGGTCCAGGCTCAGGCTGTGTCAGAAAGGGCATTAGTGCCCTGGTCAGCCTATGTATTTGGGATACAGCCAAGGTCGGTGCAGGTTGATCCTCATTTGGGGTTACTGGGTAGCCCCAGAGGACAATGTTTTTTCTTCTGGAGGGGAGGCAGAGTGCTGCGTTGTAGTTCTAGATTGCCAAATGGAGGGCTTTTGGGCCAGTAGTCTGACGACAAAAGTCTGAGAACAGAAGCTAGGCTTAGGTTTCTGGGTGAGGCCATGGCAGGCACAATCTACAGCCCTGAATCGAGATCTCGTGCATCTGAAGTCAGGGCGAGGTTCAGACGATTGCTCAGGTTGGAGTTTCTGCCCCTGATGGCCCCTTCATGAGTGGGGGGGCCTCACGAGGCCATGGGGGTTTACCCACGATGGGAGCTGTGAGAAGCTCCAAACTGCAGAGAGTCTTCTGCAGGACAATTGAGACCTGTTGTATGGCTCCAGGCCAATGATTCTGAGCAGGGTTCTAAGGATGGATGGCTGGGTAGCCCACCTCGCATTCCAATTGTCTCCTAGCAACAAGACAGGTTATATCTCCTGGATCTGTGGGGAGCAACCGAGAACGCTGAGTTGAAATGGACACGCCTGGGGATGGGTCCAAATGTGCTTTTGTGTCTATGGAGACCTTGGAATGAAGCGGTGGAACTGGGGCCCTAAAGGCTTCTCCTAAACAGAGGCTTTGACACAGCTCCAACGTGCAAGTTTCCCATGTGTAGATGAGATGTTTTCTGATGGGTGAGTCTAGAAACAGCTATATGCTGCTTTGGAAATCCAGGCCTCTGAGGAGAGATGCCTGGAAACCAAAGCATTGGATCTGATTAGTGCCTAGGGGCCTGTTCTTTACTTTTTACCTCTGGGGACATCTGTCTATGGGTCTGAGTGCAGGTAGGTGCTCAGTTGGGCTCAGATTGCCCCTGTTTTTCCTGGGAAGCCACCACTATTGAGGTGGATCAGGGACTTTGGAGGTTTATCCTATTAGAAGGGTTGTGGCCATTGGAATGGGCACACACAATAACCTTGGAGAGGGCAAGTACTGTCCTCAGGTTTGGCTCCAGGGGCCTGAGCCTGTATGTTGTGTAGGCCAGGGCTGTTTGGACAGTTGTCTGAAAACACAACTCGGCTTATGTTTCGGGTCATAGGTATGGCAGGACTGACCTACAGACCATGAGGAGAACTCTTCGGGATTTGAAAGAAGGGCGAGTGTGAGGCTCCTGCTCAAATTTTTGTCTCTGGATATCGTATCACTCATGGTCGTGGAATTTCTGGGTGACTTCATGGGAAATGGACGAGTCTTACTCTCTGGTGGTTTGGCCCCGTCCAAAGAGTTTGGGGTCATTCAGTGGGCTGGAAGAAGTCCGTTTTGTTGTTGTTGTTGTTGTTGTTGTTTTCTTTTTTAACCTCAGGTGTCCCACCAAATGAGGGATTCCAGTGTAGAGCCCTGGGGAGGGGCGACTGGACAATCAGAAATCTGGTTAAAAATTGGGGCCTAGGGACATGTCAAGCCCACTATGACATCTAATGGTGCAGCCACTGAGAGGAATTACTAGAGGACAGGACTCATGCTCAGGGTCACAATGCGTGTGTATGCCCTCGTCGCACTCAAGAATGGGCGGGGCCTCAGGGTGAATGCTGGTTTCTCCTACACTGAACGTTGGACAACATGCCAACCACAAGGGTTCTTGCCATGGGTAAGGAGGAGTTCTGATTTCTGCATCACACTCACCCCTGGGCAGTGATTGGAGATAAGGTCTCGGATCTGAAGCCTGAAAACTGAGGTAGGGAAGAGATGATGACCTAAGGCCATGGCGGGTTTTATGTGCTCAGTGTGCAGTCAGCTTTCTGGGTGTTGGTCAGGAGGTCCGGGCTCAGGTTGTGTTCGACAGTGCATTAGTGCCCAGGTTAGACTATATCATTTGGGTAAAGTCGAGTGCTGTGTAGGTTTATCCTCATATAAGGTGCCTGGGCAGCTCATGAGGCAATAATTTTTTTTCTAGAGGGCAGGCAGAGTGCTGCATTGTGGGTCCGGAATTGCCAAACTTGAGGGCTTCGGGGCCAGGAGTGTGAGGACGGAAGTCTGAGATAACAAGCTAGACTTGGGTTTCAGGGCAAGGGCACGGCAGGTACCCCCTGCAGATCTGAACCAATATCTCATGCATCTGAAGTCAGGGCGAGGATCAGACGTTGGCTCAGGTTGGAGTTTCTGTGCATGACGGCCGCTCCATGAAGGGAGCGGAATCTCGGGGCCATTGAGGTTTTCCCACGTTGGGAGTTGTGGGATGCCCCCTTCAAGGATTCCTTCTGTGGGACAATTGAGACCTGTTGGACAGCTCCAGGACATCCCATATGGAATGACTCCAGAGCACCGTTGGTGGATGGATGCCTGGGAAGCCCGCCTCGCATTCCAATTGTCTCCTAGCAACAAGACAGTTTAGATCTGATGGCTCTGCCAGAGCAACCGGGGTGGCTGAATTGAAATGGACTTTCCTGAGGATGGGCCCTAATGTGTTTTTCTGAACATGAGAGCCTTGGAATGGGGCGGTGGCTACGAGACCCTGAAGTACTCTCCTAAGCTTTGGACATGGCTCCCATGCACAGGTTTCCTTGTGGAGACGAGATGAGTTCTGATGGGTGCCTCAGGAAAACCCCTATGCTCGTATTGGAATCAGGCTTTTGAGGACACATGCCTGTAACCCAAAGCAATGGATCCTATTATGGCCTAGGGTCCTGTCTGGTTCAATCTTCTTCTCTGGGGACATCCATCTATGGTATGAGTGGAGGTCGATTATCAGCTGGTGTCAGACAGCCCTTGTTTGTTCCGGGCGACCTACACTATTGGGATGGCCTCAGGGACTTTGGAGGTTTCTCCTTATTTGTACGATATTGGACCATGGAATGGGCAGAATTCCCATGGATTGGTAGGAACAGTCCTAATGTGTGGCTCCAAGGGCCCAGCCTGGAGGGTGTGTGGCCCAAGACTTTGAGGACACAAGTCTGAAAACACAAACTCAGCTTAGGTTTGGGGACGTAGGTATGGCAGGCCCCATATACAATCCATGAGAAGAACTCTTCAGGATATGAAGTAAGTGCGAGTCTGAGGCGCATGCTCAGGCTTTTGTCTCTGGATTTTGTATCAGCGATGGCCGTGGAATGTCGGGGAGGCCTCATGGGCCATGGACGAATCTTCCACTCTGAGGATTTGGCCCGATTTCCAATTGCTTTTCGTCAATCTGTGGGATGGGAGGACTCATTTCAGTTTTGTTACCTCAGGTGTCCCACCAAAAGAATAATTCCAAAGCCAAGCCGTGCGGAAGACTGAAGGGATAACCGGAACTATGGTTAAAAATTGGGGCCTGGGGCATGGCCAGCCCAATATGCTATCTCTTCATCCAGCCACTGAGTGGCCTTACTTGAGGACTGGGCTCAGCCTGAGGGTCACAATGTGTGTTTGTGACCAATGTGGCCCGCGAGATGGGTGGGGCCTCAAGGGCCACACTGGTTTCAACTACACTGAACGTTGGACAACATGCCAACCAAGGGTTTCTTGCCATGAGGAAGGAGTTCTGATTTCTGCATCACCTTCAACCCTGGGCAGTGATTGGAGATAAGGTCTAGGTTCTGAAACCTGAAAATCGAGGTTGGGAAGAGATGACGACCTAAGGCCATGGTGGCTCGATGTGCTCAGTGTGAGGCCAGCAGTCTGGGAGGGGCCAGGGGGTCCAGGCTCAGGCTGTGTCAGAAAGGGCATTAGTGCCCTGGTCAGCCTATGTATTTGGGATACAGCCAAGGTCGGTGCAGGTTGATCCTCATTTGGGGTTACTGGGTAGCCCCAGAGGACAATGTTTTTTCTTCTGGAGGGGAGGCAGAGTGCTGCGTTGTAGTTCTAGATTGCCAAATGGAGGGCTTTTGGGCCAGTAGTCTGACGACAAAAGTCTGAGAACAGAAGCTAGGCTTAGGTTTCTGGGTGAGGCCATGGCAGGCACAATCTACAGCCCTGAATCGAGATCTCGTGCATCTGAAGTCAGGGCGAGGTTCAGACGATTGCTCAGGTTGGAGTTTCTGCCCCTGATGGCCCCTTCATGAGTGGGGGGGCCTCACGAGGCCATGGGGGTTTACCCACGATGGGAGCTGTGAGAAGCTCCAAACTGCAGAGAGTCTTCTGCAGGACAATTGAGACCTGTTGTATGGCTCCAGGCCAATGATTCTGAGCAGGGTTCTAAGGATGGATGGCTGGGTAGCCCACCTCGCATTCCAATTGTCTCCTAGCAACAAGACAGGTTATATCTCCTGGATCTGTGGGGAGCAACCGAGAACGCTGAGTTGAAATGGACACGCCTGGGGATGGGTCCAAATGTGCTTTTGTGTCTATGGAGACCTTGGAATGAAGCGGTGGAACTGGGGCCCTAAAGGCTTCTCCTAAACAGAGGCTTTGACACAGCTCCAACGTGCAAGTTTCCCATGTGTAGATGAGATGTTTTCTGATGGGTGAGTCTAGAAACAGCTATATGCTGCTTTGGAAATCCAGGCCTCTGAGGAGAGATGCCTGGAAACCAAAGCATTGGATCTGATTAGTGCCTAGGGGCCTGTTCTTTACTTTTTACCTCTGGGGACATCTGTCTATGGGTCTGAGTGCAGGTAGGTGCTCAGTTGGGCTCAGATTGCCCCTGTTTTTCCTGGGAAGCCACCACTATTGAGGTGGATCAGGGACTTTGGAGGTTTATCCTATTAGAAGGGTTGTGGCCATTGGAATGGGCACACACAATAACCTTGGAGAGGGCAAGTACTGTCCTCAGGTTTGGCTCCAGGGGCCTGAGCCTGTAGGTTGTGTAGGCCAGGGCTGTTTGGACAGTTGTCTGAAAACACAACTCGGCTTATGTTTCGGGTCATAGGTATGGCAGGACTGACCTACAGACCATGAGGAGAACTCTTCGGGATTTGAAAGAAGGGCGAGTGTGAGGCTCCTGCTCAAATTTTTGTCTCTGGATATCGTATCACTCATGGTCGTGGAATTTCTGGGTGACTTCATGGGAAATGGACGAGTCTTACTCTCTGGTGGTTTGGCCCCGTCCAAAGAGTTTGGGGTCATTCAGTGGGCTGGAAGAAGTCCGTTTTGTTGTTGTTGTTGTTGTTGTTGTTTTCTTTTTTAACCTCAGGTGTCCCACCAAATGAGGGATTCCAGTGTAGAGCCCTGGGGAGGGGCGACTGGACAATCAGAAATCTGGTTAAAAATTGGGGCCTAGGGACATGTCAAGCCCACTATGACATCTAATGGTGCAGCCACTGAGAGGAATTACTAGAGGACAGGACTCATGCTCAGGGTCACAATGCGTGTGTATGCCCTCGTCGCACTCAAGAATGGGCGGGGCCTCAGGGTGAATGCTGGTTTCTCCTACACTGAACGTTGGACAACATGCCAACCACAAGGGTTCTTGCCATGGGTAAGGAGGAGTTCTGATTTCTGCATCACACTCACCCCTGGGCAGTGATTGGAGATAAGGTCTCGGATCTGAAGCCTGAAAACTGAGGTAGGGAAGAGATGATGACCTAAGGCCATGGCGGGTTTTATGTGCTCAGTGTGCAGTCAGCTTTCTGGGTGTTGGTCAGGAGGTCCGGGCTCAGGTTGTGTTCGACAGTGCATTAGTGCCCAGGTTAGACTATATCATTTGGGTAAAGTCGAGTGCTGTGTAGGTTTATCCTCATATAAGGTGCCTGGGCAGCTCATGAGGCAATAATTTTTTTCTAGAGGGCAGGCAGAGTGCTGCATTGTGGGTCCGGAATTGCCAAACTTGAGGGCTTCGGGGCCAGGAGTGTGAGGACGGAAGTCTGAGATAACAAGCTAGACTTGGGTTTCAGGGCAAGGGCACGGCAGGTACCCCCTGCAGATCTGAACCAATATCTCATGCATCTGAAGTCAGGGCGAGGATCAGACGTTGGCTCAGGTTGGAGTTTCTGTGCATGACGGCCGCTTCATGAAGGGAGCGGAATCTCGGGGCCATTGAGTTTTTCCCACGTTGGGAGTTGTGGGATGCCCCCTTCAAGGATTCCTTCTGCGGGACAATTGAGACCTGTTGGACAGCTCCAGGACATCCCATATGGAATGACTCCAGAGCACCGTTCGTGGATGGATGCCTGGGAAGCCCGCCTCGCATTCAAAATTGTCTCCAAGCAACAAGACAGTTTAGATCTGAAGGTTCTGCCGGAGCACCGGGGTGTCTGAGTTGAAATGGACTTTCCTGAGGATGGGCCCTAATGTGTTTTTCTGTCCATGAGCGCCTTGGAATGGGGCGGTGGCTACGGGACCCTGAAGTACTCTCCTAAGCTTTGGACATGGCTCCCATGCACAGTTTTCCTTGTGGAGACGAGATGAGTTCTGATGGGTGCCTCAGGAAAACCCCTATGCTCGTATTGGAATCAGGCTTTTGAGGACACATGCCTGTAACCCAAAGCAATGGATCCTATTATGGCCTAGGGTCCTGTCTGGTTCAATCTTCTTCTCTGGGGACATCCATCTATGGTATGAGTGGAGGTCGATTATCAGCTGGTGTCAGACAGCCCTTGTTTGTTCCGGGCGACCTACACTATTGGTATGGCCTCAGGGACTTTGGAGGTTTCTCCTTATTTGTACGATATTGGACCGTGGAATGGGCAGAATTCCCATGGATTGGTAGGAACAGTCCTAATGTGTGGCTCCAAGGGCCCAGCCTGGAGGGTGTGTGGCCCAAGACTTTGAGGACACAAGTCTGAAAACACAAACTCAGCTTAGGTTTGGGGACGTAGGTATGGCAGGCCCGATCTACAAACCATGAGAAGAACTCTTCAGGATATGAAGTAAGTGCGAGTCTGAGGCGCATGCTCAGGCTTTTGTCTCTGGATTTTGTATCAGCGATGGCCGTGGAATGTCGGGGAGGCCTCATGGGCCATGGACGAATCTTCCACTCTGAGGATTTGGCCCGATTTCCAATTGCTTTTCGTCAATCTGTGGGATGGGAGGACTCATTTCAGTTTTGTTACCTCAGGTGTCCCACCAAAAGAATAATTCCAAAGCCAAGCCGTGCGGAAGACTGAAGGGATAACCGGAACTATGGTTAAAAATTGGGGCCTGGGGCATGGCCAGCCCAATATGCTATCTCTTCATCCAGCCACTGAGTGGCCTTACTTGAGGACTGGGCTCAGCCTGAGGGTCACAATGTGTGTTTGTGACCAATGTGGCCCGCGAGATGGGTGGGGCCTCAAGGGCCACACTGGTTTCAAATACACTGAACGTTGGACAACATGCCAACCAAGGGTTTCTTGCCATGAGGAAGGAGTTCTGATTTCTGCATCACCTTCAACCCTGGGCAGTGATTGGAGATAAGGTCTAGGTTCTGAAACCTGAAAATCGAGGTTGGGAAGAGATGACGACCTAAGGCCATGGTGGCTCAATGTGCTCAGTGTGCGGCCAGCTGTCTGGGAGGGGCCAGGAGGTCCAGGCTCAGGCTGTGTCAGAAAGGGCATTAGTGCCCTGGTCAGCCTATGTATTTGGGATACAGCCAAGGTCGGTGAAGGTTGATCCTCATTTGGGGTTACTGGGTAGCCCCAGAGGACAATGTTTTTTCTTCTGGAGGGCAGGCAGAGTGCTGCGTTGTAGTTCTGGATTGCCAAACTGGAGGGCTTTTTGGCCAGTAGTCTGAAGACAAAAGTCTGAGAACAGAAGCTAGGCTTAGGTTTCTGGGTGAGGCCATGGCAGGCACAATCTACAGCCCTGAATCGAGATCTCGTGCATCTGAAGTCAGGGCGAGGTTCAGACGATTGCTCAGGTTGGAGTTTCTGCCCCTGATGGGCCCTTCATGAGTGGGGGGGCCTCACGAGTCCATGGGGGTTTACCCACGATGGGAGCTGTGAGAAGCTCCAAACTGCAGAGAGTCTTCTGCAGGACAATTGAAACCTGTTGTATGGCTCCAGGCCAATGATTCTGAGCAGGGTTCTAAGGATGGATGGCTGGGTAGCCCACCTCGCATTCCAATTGTCTCCTAGCAACAAGACAGGTTAGATCTCCTGGATCTGTGGGGAGCAACCGAGGACGCTGAGTTGAAATGGACACCCCTGGGGATGGGTCCTAATGTGCTTTTGTGTCTATGGAGACCTTGGAATGAAGCGGTGGAACTGGGGCCCTAAAGGCTTCTCCTAAACAGAGGCTTTGACACAGCTCCAACGTGCAAGTTTCCCATGTGTAGATGAGATGTTTTCTGATGGGTGAGTCTAGAAACAGCTATATGCTGCTTTGGAAATCCAGGCCTCTGAGGAGAGATGCCTGGAAACCAAAGCATTGGATCTGATTAGTGCCTAGGGGCCTGTTCTTTACTTTTTACCTCTGGGGACATCTATCTATGGGTCTGAGTGCAGGTAGGTGCTCAGTTGGGCTCAGATTGCCCCTGTTTTTCCTGGGAAGCCAACACTATTGAGGTGGATCAGGGACTTTGGAGGTTTATCCTATTAGAAGGGTTGTGGCCATTGGAATGGGCACACACAATAACCTTGGAGAGGGCAAGTACTGTCCTCAGGTTTGGCTCCAGGGGCCTGAGCCTGTAGGTTGTGTAGGCCAGGGCTGTTTGGACAGTTGTCTGAAAACACAACTCGGCTTATGTTTCGGGTCATAGGTATGGCAGGACTGACCTACAGACCATGAGGAGAACTCTTCGGGATTTGAAAGAAGGGCGAGTGTGAGGCTCCTGCTCAAATTTTTGTCTCTGGATATCGTATCACTCATGGTCGTGGAATTTCTGGGTGACTTCATGGGAAATGGACGAGTCTTACTCTCTGGTGGTTTGGCCCCGTCCAAAGAGTTTGGGGTCATTCAGTGGGCTGGAAGAAGTCCGTTTTGTTGTTGTTGTTGTTGTTGTTGTTTTCTTTTTTAACCTCAGGTGTCCCACCAAATGAGGGATTCCAGTGTAGAGCCCTGGGGAGGGGCGACTGGACAATCAGAAATCTGGTTAAAAATTGGGGCCTAGGGACATGTCAAGCCCACTATGACATCTAATGGTGCAGCCACTGAGAGGAATTACTAGAGGACAGGACTCATGCTCAGGGTCACAATGCGTGTGTATGCCCTCGTCGCACTCAAGAATGGGCGGGGCCTCAGGGTGAATGCTGGTTTCTCCTACACTGAACGTTGGACAACATGCCAACCACAAGGGTTCTTGCCATGGGTAAGGAGGAGTTCTGATTTCTGCATCACACTCACCCCTGGGCAGTGATTGGAGATAAGGTCTCGGATCTGAAGCCTGAAAACTGAGGTAGGGAAGAGATGATGACCTAAGGCCATGGCGGGTTTTATGTGCTCAGTGTGCAGTCAGCTTTCTGGGTGTTGGTCAGGAGGTCCGGGCTCAGGTTGTGTTCGACAGTGCATTAGTGCCCAGGTTAGACTATATCATTTGGGTAAAGTCGAGTGCTGTGTAGGTTTATCCTCATATAAGGTGCCTGGGCAGCTCATGAGGCAATAATTTTTTTCTAGAGGGCAGGCAGAGTGCTGCATTGTGGGTCCGGAATTGCCAAACTTGAGGGCTTCGGGGCCAGGAGTGTGAGGACGGAAGTCTGAGATAACAAGCTAGACTTGGGTTTCAGGGCAAGGGCACGGCAGGTACCCCCTGCAGATCTGAACCAATATCTCATGCATCTGAAGTCAGGGCGAGGATCAGACGTTGGCTCAGGTTGGAGTTTCTGTGCATGACGGCCGCTTCATGAAGGGAGCGGAATCTCGGGGCCATTGAGTTTTTCCCACGTTGGGAGTTGTGGGATGCCCCCTTCAAGGATTCCTTCTGCGGGACAATTGAGACCTGTTGGACAGCTCCAGGACATCCCATATGGAATGACTCCAGAGCACCGTTCGTGGATGGATGCCTGGGAAGCCCGCCTCGCATTCAAAATTGTCTCCAAGCAACAAGACAGTTTAGATCTGAAGGTTCTGCCGGAGCACCGGGGTGTCTGAGTTGAAATGGACTTTCCTGAGGATGGGCCCTAATGTGTTTTTCTGTCCATGAGCGCCTTGGAATGGGGCGGTGGCTACGGGACCCTGAAGTACTCTCCTAAGCTTTGGACATGGCTCCCATGCACAGTTTTCCTTGTGGAGACGAGATGAGTTCTGATGGGTGCCTCAGGAAAACCCCTATGCTCGTATTGGAATCAGGCTTTTGAGGACACATGCCTGTAACCCAAAGCAATGGATCCTATTATGGCCTAGGGTCCTGTCTGGTTCAATCTTCTTCTCTGGGGACATCCATCTATGGTATGAGTGGAGGTCGATTATCAGCTGGTGTCAGACAGCCCTTGTTTGTTCCGGGCGACCTACACTATTGGTATGGCCTCAGGGACTTTGGAGGTTTCTCCTTATTTGTACGATATTGGACCGTGGAATGGGCAGAATTCCCATGGATTGGTAGGAACAGTCCTAATGTGTGGCTCCAAGGGCCCAGCCTGGAGGGTGTGTGGCCCAAGACTTTGAGGACACAAGTCTGAAAACACAAACTCAGCTTAGGTTTGGGGACGTAGGTATGGCAGGCCCGATCTACAAACCATGAGAAGAACTCTTCAGGATATGAAGTAAGTGCGAGTCTGAGGCGCATGCTCAGGCTTTTGTCTCTGGATTTTGTATCAGCGATGGCCGTGGAATGTCGGGGAGGCCTCATGGGCCATGGACGAATCTTCCACTCTGAGGATTTGGCCCGATTTCCAATTGCTTTTCGTCAATCTGTGGGATGGGAGGACTCATTTCAGTTTTGTTACCTCAGGTGTCCCACCAAAAGAATAATTCCAAAGCCAAGCCGTGCGGAAGACTGAAGGGATAACCGGAACTATGGTTAAAAATTGGGGCCTGGGGCATGGCCAGCCCAATATGCTATCTCTTCATCCAGCCACTGAGTGGCCTTACTTGAGGACTGGGCTCAGCCTGAGGGTCACAATGTGTGTTTGTGACCAATGTGGCCCGCGAGATGGGTGGGGCCTCAAGGGCCACACTGGTTTCAAATACACTGAACGTTGGACAACATGCCAACCAAGGGTTTCTTGCCATGAGGAAGGAGTTCTGATTTCTGCATCACCTTCAACCCTGGGCAGTGATTGGAGATAAGGTCTAGGTTCTGAAACCTGAAAATCGAGGTTGGGAAGAGATGACGACCTAAGGCCATGGTGGCTCGATGTGCTCAGTGTGCGGCCAGCTGTCTGGGAGGGGCCAGGGGGTCCAGGCTCAGGCTGTGTCAGAAAGGGCATTAGTGCCCTGGTCAGCCTATGTATTTGGGATACAGCCAAGGTCGGTGAAGGTTGATCCTCATTTGGGGTTACTGGGTAGCCCCAGAGGACAATGTTTTTTCTTCTGGAGGGCAGGCAGAGTGCTGCGTTGTAGTTCTGGATTGCCAAACTGGAGGGCTTTTTGGCCAGTAGTCTGAAGACAAAAGTCTGAGAACAGAAGCTAGGCTTAGGTTTCTGGGTGAGGCCATGGCAGGCACAATCTACAGCCCTGAATCGAGATCTCGTGCATCTGAAGTCAGGGCGAGGTTCAGACGATTGCTCAGGTTGGAGTTTCTGCCCCTGATGGGCCCTTCATGAGTGGGGGGGCCTCACGAGTCCATGGGGGTTTACCCACGATGGGAGCTGTGAGAAGCTCCAAACTGCAGAGAGTCTTCTGCAGGACAATTGAGACCTGTTGTATGGCTCCAGGCCAATGATTCTGAGCAGGGTTCTAAGGATGGATGGCTGGGTAGCCCACCTCGCATTCCAATTGTCTCCTAGCAACAAGACAGGTTAGATCTCCTGGATCTGTGGGGAGCAACCGAGGACGCTGAGTTGAAATGGACACCCCTGGGGATGGGTCCTAATGTGCTTTTGTGTCTATGGAGACCTTGGAATGAAGCGGTGGAACTGGGGCCCTAAAGGCTTCTCCTAAACAGAGGCTTTGACACAGCTCCAACGTGCAAGTTTCCCATGTGTAGATGAGATGTTTTCTGATGGGTGAGTCTAGAAACAGCTATATGCTGCTTTGGAAATCCAGGCCTCTGAGGAGAGATGCCTGGAAACCAAAGCATTGGATCTGATTAGTGCCTAGGGGCCTGTTCTTTACTTTTTACCTCTGGGGACATCTATCTATGGGTCTGAGTGCAGGTAGGTGCTCAGTTGGGCTCAGATTGCCCCTGTTTTTCCTGGGAAGCCAACACTATTGAGGTGGATCAGGGACTTTGGAGGTTTATCCTATTAGAAGGGTTGTGGCCATTGGAATGGGCACACACAATAACCTTGGAGAGGGCAAGTACTGTCCTCAGGTTTGGCTCCAGGGGCCTGAGCCTGTAGGTTGTGTAGGCCAGGGCTGTTTGGACAGTTGTCTGAAAACACAACTCGGCTTATGTTTCGGGTCATAGGTATGGCAGGACTGACCTACAGACCATGAGGAGAACTCTTCGGGATTTGAAAGAAGGGCGAGTGTGAGGCTCCTGCTCAAATTTTTGTCTCTGGATATCGTATCACTCATGGTCGTGGAATTTCTGGGTGACTTCATGGGAAATGGACGAGTCTTACTCTCTGGTGGTTTGGCCCCGTCCAAAGAGTTTGGGGTCATTCAGTGGGCTGGAAGAAGTCCGTTTTGTTGTTGTTGTTGTTGTTGTTGTTTTCTTTTTTAACCTCAGGTGTCCCACCAAATGAGGGATTCCAGTGTAGAGCCCTGGGGAGGGGCGACTGGACAATCAGAAATCTGGTTAAAAATTGGGGCCTAGGGACATGTCAAGCCCACTATGACATCTAATGGTGCAGCCACTGAGAGGAATTACTAGAGGACAGGACTCATGCTCAGGGTCACAATGCGTGTGTATGCCCTCGTCGCACTCAAGAATGGGCGGGGCCTCAGGGTGAATGCTGGTTTCTCCTACACTGAACGTTGGACAACATGCCAACCACAAGGGTTCTTGCCATGGGTAAGGAGGAGTTCTGATTTCTGCATCACACTCACCCCTGGGCAGTGATTGGAGATAAGGTCTCGGATCTGAAGCCTGAAAACTGAGGTAGGGAAGAGATGATGACCTAAGGCCATGGCGGGTTTTATGTGCTCAGTGTGCAGTCAGCTTTCTGGGTGTTGGTCAGGAGGTCCGGGCTCAGGTTGTGTTCGACAGTGCATTAGTGCCCAGGTTAGACTATATCATTTGGGTAAAGTCGAGTGCTGTGTAGGTTTATCCTCATATAAGGTGCCTGGGCAGCTCATGAGGCAATAATTTTTTTCTAGAGGGCAGGCAGAGTGCTGCATTGTGGGTCCGGAATTGCCAAACTTGAGGGCTTCGGGGCCAGGAGTGTGAGGACGGAAGTCTGAGATAACAAGCTAGACTTGGGTTTCAGGGCAAGGGCACGGCAGGTACCCCCTGCAGATCTGAACCAATATCTCATGCATCTGAAGTCAGGGCGAGGATCAGAAGTTGGCTCACGTTGGAGTTTCTGTGCATGACGGCCGCTCCATGAAGGGAGCGGAATCTCGGGGCCATTGAGGTTTTCCCACGTTGGGAGTTGTGGGATGCCCCCTTCAAGGATTCCTTCTGTGGGACAATTGAGACCTGTTGGACAGCTCCAGGACATCCCATATGGAATGACTCCAGAGCACCGTTGGTGGATGGATGCCTGGGAAGCCCGCCTCGCATTCCAATTGTCTCCTAGCAACAAGACAGTTTAGATCTGATGGCTCTGCCGGAGCAACCGGGGTGGCTGAGTTGAAATCGACTTTCCTGAGGATGGGCCCTAATGTGTTTTTCTGAACATGAGAGCCTTGGAATGGGGCGGTGGCTACGAGACCCTGAAGTACTCTCCTAAGCTTTGGACATGGCTCCCATGCACAGGTTTCCTTGTGGAGACGAGATGAGTTCTGATGGGTGCCTCAGGAAAACCCCTATGCTCGTATTGGAATCAGGCTTTTGAGGACACATGCCTGTAACCCAAAGCAATGGATCCTATTATGGCCTAGGGTCCTGTCTGGTTCAATCTTCTTCTCTGGGGACATCCATCTATGGTATGAGTGGAGGTCGATTATCAGCTGGTGTCAGACAGCCCTTGTTTGTTCCGGGCGACCTACACTATTGGGATGGCCTCAGGGACTTTGGAGGTTTCTCCTTATTTGTACGATATTGGACCATGGAATGGGCAGAATTCCCATGGATTGGTAGGAACAGTCCTAATGTGTGGCTCCAAGGGCCCAGCCTGGAGGGTGTGTGGCCCAAGACTTTGAGGACACAAGTCTGAAAACACAAACTCAGCTTAGGTTTGGGGACGTAGGTATGGCAGGCCCCATATACAATCCATGAGAAGAACTCTTCAGGATATGAAGTAAGTGCGAGTCTGAGGCGCATGCTCAGGCTTTTGTCTCTGGATTTTGTATCAGCGATGGCCGTGGAATGTCGGGGAGGCCTCATGGGCCATGGACGAATCTTCCACTCTGAGGATTTGGCCCGATTTCCAATTGCTTTTCGTCAATCTGTGGGATGGGAGGACTCATTTCAGTTTTGTTACCTCAGGTGTCCCACCAAAAGAATAATTCCAAAGCCAAGCCGTGCGGAAGACTGAAGGGATAACCGGAACTATGGTTAAAAATTGGGGCCTGGGGCATGGCCAGCCCAATATGCTATCTCTTCATCCAGCCACTGAGTGGCCTTACTTGAGGACTGGGCTCAGCCTGAGGGTCACAATGTGTGTTTGTGACCAATGTGGCCCGCGAGATGGGTGGGGCCTCAAGGGCCACACTGGTTTCAACTACACTGAACGTTGGACAACATGCCAACCAAGGGTTTCTTGCCATGAGGAAGGAGTTCTGATTTCTGCATCACCTTCAACCCTGGGCAGTGATTGGAGATAAGGTCTAGGTTCTGAAACCTGAAAATCGAGGTTGGGAAGAGATGACGACCTAAGGCCATGGTGGCTCGATGTGCTCAGTGTGAGGCCAGCAGTCTGGGAGGGGCCAGGGGGTCCAGGCTCAGGCTGTGTCAGAAAGGGCATTAGTGCCCTGGTCAGCCTATGTATTTGGGATACAGCCAAGGTCGGTGCAGGTTGATCCTCATTTGGGGTTACTGGGTAGCCCCAGAGGACAATGTTTTTTCTTCTGGAGGGGAGGCAGAGTGCTGCGTTGTAGTTCTAGATTGCCAAATGGAGGGCTTTTGGGCCAGTAGTCTGACGACAAAAGTCTGAGAACAGAAGCTAGGCTTAGGTTTCTGGGTGAGGCCATGGCAGGCACAATCTACAGCCCTGAATCGAGATCTCGTGCATCTGAAGTCAGGGCGAGGTTCAGACGATTGCTCAGGTTGGAGTTTCTGCCCCTGATGGCCCCTTCATGAGTGGGGGGGCCTCACGAGGCCATGGGGGTTTACCCACGATGGGAGCTGTGAGAAGCTCCAAACTGCAGA
Source organism: Mustela nivalis (assembly GCF_964662115.1). Lineage (NCBI taxonomy): Eukaryota > Metazoa > Chordata > Mammalia > Carnivora > Mustelidae > Mustela > Mustela nivalis. Next base: position 852,792 of record NW_028136307.1, on the reverse strand, counting down.
GAGTCTTCTGCAGGACAATTGAGACCTGTTGTATGGCTCCAGGCCAATGATTCTGAGCAGGGTTCTAAGGATGGATGGCTGGGTAGCCCACCTCGCATTCCAATTGTCTCCTAGCAACAAGACAGGTTATATCTCCTGGATCTGTGGGGAGCAACCGAGAACGCTGAGTTGAAATGGACACCCCTGGGGATGGGTCCAAATGTGCTTTTGTGTCTATGGAGACCTTGGAATGAAGCGGTGGCACTGGGGCCCTAAAGGCTTCTCCTAAACAGAGGCTTTGACACAGCTCCAACGTGCAAGTTTCCCATGTGTAGATGAGATGTTTTCTGATGGGTGAGTCTAGAAACAGCTATATGCTGCTTTTGAAATCCAGGCCTCTGAGGAGAGATGCCTGGAAACCAAAGCATTGGATCTGATTAGTGCCTAGGGGCCTGTTCTTTACTTTTTACCTCTGGGGACATCTGTCTATGGGTCTGAGTGCAGGTAGGTGCTCAGTTGGGCTCAGATTGCCCCTGTTTTTCCTGGGAAGCCACCACTATTGAGGTGGATCAGGGACTTTGGAGGTTTATCCTATTAGAAGGGTTGTGGCCATTGGAATGGGCACACACAATAACCTTGGAGAGGGCAAGTACTGTCCTCAGGTTTGGCTCCAGGGGCCTGAGCCTGTAGGTTGTGTAGGCCAGGGCTGTTTGGACAGTTGTCTGAAAACACAACTCGGCTTATGTTTCGGGTCATAGGTATGGCAGGACTGACCTACAGACCATGAGGAGAACTCTTCGGGATTTGAAAGAAGGGCGAGTGTGAGGCTCCTGCTCAAATTTTTGTCTCTGGATATCGTATCACTCATGGTCGTGGAATTTCTGGGTGACTTCATGGGAAATGGACGAGTCTTACTCTCTGGTGGTTTGGCCCCGTCCAAAGAGTTTGGGGTCATTCAGTGGGCTGGAAGAAGTCCGTTTTGTTGTTGTTGTTGTTGTTGTTGTTTTCTTTTTTAAACTCAGGTGTCCCACCAAATGAGGGATTCCAGTGTAGAGCCCTGGGGAGGGGCGACTGGACAATCAGAAATCTGGTTAAAAATTGGGGCCTAGGGACATGTCAAGCCCACTATGACATCTAATGGTGCAGCCACTGAGAGGAATTACTAGAGGACAGGACTCATGCTCAGGGTCACAATGCGTGTGTATGCCCTCGTCGCACTCAAGAATGGGCGGGGCCTCAGGGTGAATGCTGGTTTCTCCTACACTGAACGTTGGACAACATGCCAACCACAAGGGTTCTTGCCATGGGTAAGGAGGAGTTCTGATTTCTGCATCACACTCACCCCTGGGCAGTGATTGGAGATAAGGTCTCAGATCTGAAGCCTGAAAACTGAGGTAGGGAAGAGATGATGACCTAAGGCCATAGCGGGTTTTATGTGCTCAGTGTGCAGTCAGCTTTCTGGGTGTTGGTCAGGAGGTCCGGGCTCAGGTTGTGTTCGACAGTGCATTAGTGCCCAGGTTAGACTATATCATTAGGGTAAAGTCGAGTGCTGTGTAGGTTTATCCTCATATAAGGTGCCTGGGCAGCTCATGAGGCAATAATTTTTTTCTAGAGGGCAGGCAGAGTGCTGCATTGTGGGTCCGGAATTGCCAAACTTGAGGGCTTCGGGGCCAGGAGTGTGAGGACGGAAGTCTGAGATAACAAGCTAGACTTGGGTTTCAGGGCAAGGGCACGGCAGGTACCCCCTGCAGATCTGAACCAATATCTCATGCATCTGAAGTAGGGCGAGGATCAGACGTTGGCTCAGGTTGGAGTTTCTGTGCATGACGGCCGCTCCATGAAGGGAGCGGAATCTCGGGGCCATTGAGGTTTTCCCACGTTGGGACTTGTGGGATGCCCCCTTCAAGGATTCCTTCTGTGGGACAATTGAGACCTGTTGGACAGCTCCAGGACATCCCATATGGAATGACTCCAGAGCACCGTTGGTGGATGGATGCCTGGGAAGCCCGCCTCGCATTCCAATTGTCTCCTAGCAACAAGACAGTTTAGATCTGATGGCTCTGCCGGAGCAACCGGGGTGGCTGAGTTGAAATCGACTTTCCTGAGGATGGGCCCTAATGTGTTTTTCTGAACATGAGAGCCTTGGAATGGGGCGGTGGCTACGAGACCCTGAAGTACTCTCCTAAGCTTTGGACATGGCTCCCATGCACAGGTTTCCTTGTGGAGACGAGATGAGTTCTGATGGGTGCCTCAGGAAAACACCTATGCTCGTATTGGAATCAGGCTTTTGAGGACACATGCCTGTAACCCAAAGCAATGGATCCTATTATGGCCTAGGGTCCTGTCTGGTTCAATCTTCTTCTCTGGGGACATCCATCTATGGTATGAGTGGAGGTCGATTATCAGCTGGTGTCAGACAGCCCTTGTTTGTTCCGGGCGACCTACACTATTGGGATGGCCTCAGGGACTTTGGAGGTTTCTCCTTATTTGTACGATATTGGACCATGGAATGGGCAGAATTCCCATGGATTGGTAGGAACAGTCCTAATGTGTGGCTCCAAGGGCCCAGCCTGGAGGGTGTGTGGCCCAAGACTTTGAGGACACAAGTCTGAAAACACAAACTCAGCTTAGGTTTGGGGACGTAGGTATGGCAGGCCCCATATACAATCCATGAGAAGAACTCTTCAGGATATGAAGTAAGTGCGAGTCTGAGGCGCATGCTCAGGCTTTTGTCTCTGGATTTTGTATCAGCGATGGCCGTGGAATGTCGGGGAGGCCTCATGGGCCATGGACGAATCTTCCACTCTGAGGATTTGGCCCGATTTCCAATTGCTTTTCGTCAATCTGTGGGATGGGAGGACTCATTTCAGTTTTGTTACCTCAGGTGTCCCACCAAAAGAATAATTCCAAAGCCAAGCCGTGCGGAAGACTGAAGGGATAACCGGAACTATGGTTAAAAATTGGGGCCTGGGGCATGGCCAGCCCAATATGCTATCTCTTCATCCAGCCACTGAGTGGCCTTACTTGAGGACTGGGCTCAGCCTGAGGGTCACAATGTGTGTTTGTGACCAATGTGGCCCGCGAGATGGGTGGGGCCTCAAGGGCCACACTGGTTTCAACTACACTGAACGTTGGACAACATGCCAACCAAGGGTTTCTTGCCATGAGGAAGGAGTTCTGATTTCTGCATCACCTTCAACCCTGGGCAGTGATTGGAGATAAGGTCTAGGTTCTGAAACCTGAAAATCGAGGTTGGGAAGAGATGACGACCTAAGGCCATGGTGGCTCGATGTGCTCAGTGTGAGGCCAGCAGTCTGGGAGGGGCCAGGGGGTCCAGGCTCAGGCTGTGTCAGAAAGGGCATTAGTGCCCTGGTCAGCCTATGTATTTGGGATACAGCCAAGGTCGGTGCAGGTTGATCCTCATTTGGGGTTACTGGGTAGCCCCAGAGGACAATGTTTTTTCTTCTGGAGGGGAGGCAGAGTGCTGCGTTGTAGTTCTAGATTGCCAAATGGAGGGCTTTTGGGCCAGTAGTCTGACGACAAAAGTCTGAGAACAGAAGCTAGGCTTAGGTTTCTGGGTGAGGCCATGGCAGGCACAATCTACAGCCCTGAATCGAGATCTCGTGCATCTGAAGTCAGGGCGAGGTTCAGACGATTGCTCAGGTTGGAGTTTCTGACCCTGATGGCCCCTTCATGAGTGGGGGGGCCTCTCGAGGCCATGGGGGTTTACCCACGATGGGAGCTGTGAGAAGCTCCAAACTGCAGAGAGTCTTCTGCAGGACAATTGAGACCTGTTGTATGGCTCCAGGCCAATGATTCTGAGCAGGGTTCTAAGGATGGATGGCTGGGTAGCCCACCTCGCATTCCAATTGTCTCCTAGCAACAAGACAGGTTATATCTCCTGGATCTGTGGGGAGCAACCGAGAACGCTGAGTTGAAATGGACACCCCTGGGGATGGGTCCAAATGTGCTTTTGTGTCTATGGAGACCTTGGAATGAAGCGGTGGCACGGGGGCCCTAAAGGCTTCTCCTAAACAGAGGCTTTGACACAGCTCCAACGTGCAAGTTTCCCATGTGTAGATGAGATGTTTTCTGATGGGTGAGTCTAGAAACAGCTATATGCTGCTTTTGAAATCCAGGCCTCTGAGGAGAGATGCCTGGAAACCAAAGCATTGGATCTGATTAGTGCCTAGGGGCCTGTTCTTTACTTTTTACCTCTGGGGACATCTGTCTATGGGTCTGAGTGCAGGTAGGTGCTCAGTTGGGCTCAGATTGCCCCTGTTTTTCCTGGGAAGCCACCACTATTGAGGTGGATCAGGGACTTTGGAGGTTTATCCTATTAGAAGGGTTGTGGCCATTGGAATGGGCACACACAATAACCTTGGAGAGGGCAAGTACTGTCCTCAGGTTTGGCTCCAGGGGCCTGAGCCTGTAGGTTGTGTAGGCCAGGGCTGTTTGGACAGTTGTCTGAAAACACAACTCGGCTTATGTTTCGGGTCATAGGTATGGCAGGACTGACCTACAGACCATGAGGAGAACTCTTCGGGATTTGAAAGAAGGGCGAGTGTGAGGCTCCTGCTCAAATTTTTGTCTCTGGATATCGTATCACTCATGGTCGTGGAATTTCTGGGTGACTTCATGGGAAATGGACGAGTCTTACTCTCTGGTGGTTTGGCCCCGTCCAAAGAGTTTGGGGTCATTCAGTGGGCTGGAAGAAGTCCGTTTTGTTGTTGTTGTTGTTGTTGTTGTTGTTGTTGTTGTTTTCTTTTTTAACCTCAGGTGTCCCACCAAATGAGGGATTCCAGTGTAGAGCCCTGGGGAGGGGCGACTGGTCAATCAGAAATCTGGTTAAAAATTGGGGCCTAGGGACATGTCAAGCCCACTATGACATCTAATGGTGCAGCCACTGAGAGGACTTACTAGAGGACAGGACTCATGCTGAGGGTCACAATGCGTGTGTATGCCCTCGTCGCACTCAAGAATGGGCGGGGCCTCAGGGTGAATGCTGGTTTCTCCTACACTGAACGTTGGACAACATGCCAACCACAAGGGTTCTTGCCATGGGTAAGGAGGAGTTCTGATTTCTGCATCACACTCACCCCTGGGCAGTGATTGTAGATAAGGTCTCGGATCTGAAGCCTGAAAACTGAGGTAGGGAAGAGATGATGACCTAAGGCCATGGCGAGTTTTATGAGCTCAGTGTGCGGTTAGCTTTCTGGGTGTTGGTCAGGAGGTCCGGTCTCAGGTTGTGTTCGAAGGTGCATTAGTGCCCAGGTTAGACTATATCATTTGGGTAAAGTCGAGTGCTGTGTAGGTTTATCCTCATTTAAGGTGCCTGGGCAGCTCATGAGGCAATAATTTTTTTTCTAGAGGGCAGGCAGAGTGCTGCATTGTGGGTCCGGAATTGCCAAACTTGAGGGCTTCGGGGCCAGGAGTGTGAGGACGGAAGTCTGAGAAGACAAGCTAGACTTGGGTTTCAGGGCGAGGGCACGGCAGGTACCCCCTGCAGATCTGAACCAATATGTCATTCATCTGAAGTCAGGGCGAGGATCAGACGTTGGCTCAGGTTGGAGTTTCTGTGCATGACGGCCGCTTCATGAAGGGAGCGGAATCTCGGGGCCATTGAGGTTTTCCCACGTTGGGAGTTGTGGGATGCCCCCTTCAAGGATTCCTTCTGCGGGACAACTGAGACCTGTTGGACAGCTCCAGGACATCCCATATGGAATGACTCCAGTGCACCGTTCGTGGATGGATGCCTGGGAAGCCCGCCTCGCATTCCAATTGTCTCCTAGCAACAAGACAGTTTAGATCTGATGGCTCTGCTGGAGCAACCGGGGTGGCTGAGTTGAAATGGACTTTCCTGAGGATGGGCCCTAATGTGTTTTTCTGACCATGAGGGCCTTGGAATGGGGCGGTGGCTACGGGACCCTGAAGTACTCTCCTAAGCTTTGGACATATCTCCCATGCACATGTTTCTTTGTGGAGACCTGATGGGTTCTGATGGGTGCCTCAGGAAAACCCCTATGCTCATATTGGAATCAGGCTTTTGAGGACACATGCCTGTAACCCAAAGCAATGGATCCTATTATGGCCTAGGGTCCTGTCTGGTTCAATCTTCTTCTCTGGAAACATCCATCTATGGTATGAGTGGAGGTCGATTATCAGCTGGTGTCAGACAGCTCTTGTTTGTTCCGGGCGTCCTACACTATTGGGATGGCCTCAGGGACTTTGGAGGTTTCTCCTAATTTGTACGATTTTGGACCATGGAATGGGCAGAATTCCCATGGATTGGTAGGCACAGTCCTAATGTGTGTCTCCAAGGGCCCAGCCTGGAGGGTGTGTGGCCCAGTCTTTGAGGACAGAAGTCTGAAAACACAAATTCAGCTTATTTTTGGGGACGTAGGTATGGCAGGCCCGATCTACAAACCATGAGAAGAACTCTTCAGGATATGAAGAAAGTGCGAGTCTGAGGCGCTTGCTCAGGTTTTGTCTCTGGATTTTGTATCAGCGATGGCCGTGGAATGTCGGGGAGGCCTCATGGGCCATGGACGAATCTTCCTCTCTGAGGATTTGGCCCGATTCCCAATTGCTCTTCGTCAATCTGTTGGATGGGAGGACTCATTTCAGTTTTGTTACCTCAGGTGTCCCACCAAAAGAGGAATTCCAAAGCCAAGCCGTGGGGAAGACTGAAGGGACAACCCGAACTATGGCTAAAATTGGGACCTATGGGCATGGCAAGCCCAATATGCTATCTCTTCATCCAGCCACTGAGTGGCATTACTTGAGGACTGGGCTCAGCCTGAGTGTCACATGTGAGTTTGTGACCAATGTGGCCCGCGAGCACGGGGGGGCCTCAAGGGCCACACTGGTTTCAACTACACTGAACGTTAGACAACATGCCAACCAAGGGTTTCTTGCCATGGGGAAGGAGTTCTGATTTCTGCATCACCTTCAACCCTGGGCAGTGATTGGAGATAAGGTCTAGGTTCTGAAACCTGAAAACCGAGGTTGGGAAGAGATGAGGATCTAAGGCCATGGCGGCTCGATGTGCTCAGTGTGCGGCCAGCTGTCTGGGAGGGGCCAGGAGGTCCAGGCTCAGGCTGTGTCAGAAAGGGCATTAGAGCCCTGGTCAGGCTATGTATTTGGGGTACAGCCAAGGTCGGTGCAGGTTGATCCTCATTTGGGGTTACTGGGTAGCCCCAGAGGACAAGGTTTTTTCTTCTGGAGGGCAGGCAGAGTGCTGCATTGTAGTTCTGGATTGCCAAACTGGAGGTCTTGTGGGCCAGTAGTCTGACGACAAAAGTCTGAGAACACAAGCTAGGCTTAGGTTTCTGGGTGAGGCCATGGCAGGCACAATCTACAGCCCTGAATCGAGATCTCGTGCATCTGAAGTCAGGGCGAGGTTCAGACGATTGCTCAGGTTGGAGTTTCTGCCCCTGATGGCCCCTTAATGAATGGGGGGGCATCACGAGGCCATGGGGGTTTTCCCACGATGGGAGTTGTGAGAAGCTCCAAACTGCAGAGAGTCTTCTGCAGGACAATTGAGACCTGTTGTATGGCTCCAGGCCAATGATTTTGAGCAGGGTTCTAAGGATGGATGGCTGGGTAGCCCACCTCGCATTCCAATTGTCTCCTAGCAAAAAGACAGGTTAGATCTCCTGGATCTGTGGGGAGCAACTGAGGACGCTGAGTTGAAATGGACACCCCTGTGGATGGGTCCTAATGTGCTTTTGTGTCTATGGAGACCTTGGAATGAAGCGGTGGCACTGGGGCCCTAAAGGGTTCTCCTAAACAGAGGCTTTGACACAGCTCCAACGTGCAAGTTTCCCATGTGTAGATGAGATGTTTTCTGATGGGTGAGTGTAGAAACAGCTAGATGCTGTTTTTGAAATCCAGGCCTCTGAGGAGAGATGCCTGGAAACCAAAGCAATGGATCTGATTAGGGCCTAGGGGCCTGTTCTTTCCTTTTTACCTCTGGGGACATCTGTCTATGGGTCTGAGTGCAGGTAGGTGCTCAGTTGGGCTCAGATTGCCCCTGTTTTTCCTGGAGAGCGACCACTATTGAGATGGATCAGGGACTTTGGAGGTTTATCCTATTAGAAGGGTTGTGGCCATTGGAATGGGCACACACAATTCCCTTGGAGAGGGCAAGTACAGTCCTCAGGTTTGGCACCAGGGGCTTGAGCCTGTAGGTTGTGTGGGCCAGGGCTGTTTGGACAGTTGTCTGAAAACACAAACTCGGCTTATGTTTCGGGTCATAGGTATGGCAGGACTGACCTACAGACCATGAAGAGAACTCTTCGGGATTTGAAAGAAGGGCGAGTGTGAGGCTCCTGCTCAAGTTTTTGTCTCTGGATATCGTGTCACTCATGGTCGTGGAATGTCTGGGTGACTTCATGGGAAATGGACGAGTCTTACTCTCTGGTGGTTTGTACCCGTCCAAAGAGTTTGGGGTCATTTTGTGGGCTGGAAGAAGTCCGTTTTGTTGTTGTTGTTGTTTTCTTTTTTAACCTCAGGTGTCCCACCAAATGAGGGATCCAGAGTAGAGCCCTGTGGAGGGGCGACTGGACAATCAGAAATCTGTTTAAAAATTGGGGCCTAGGGACATGTCAAGCCCACTATGACATCTTATGGTGCAGCCACTGTGAGGACTTACTAGAGGACAGGACTCATGCTGAGGGTCACAATGCGTGTGTATGCCCTCTTCGCACTCAAGAATGGGCAGGGTCTCATGGTGAATGCTGGTTTCTCCTACACTGAACGTTGGACAACGTGCCAACCACAAGGGTTCTTGTCATGGGTAAGGAGGAGTTCTGATTTCTGCATGACACTCACCCCTGGGCAGTGATTGGAGATAAGTTCTCGGTTCTGAAGCCTAAAAACTGAGGTAGGGAAGAGATGATGACCTAAGGCCATGGCGGGTTTTATGTGCTCAGTGTGCGGTCAGCTTTCTGGGTGTTGGTCAGGAGGTCCGGGCTCAGGTTGTGTTCGACAGTGCATTAGTGCCCAGGTTAGACTATATCATTTGGGTAAAGTCGAGTGCTGTGTAGGTTTATCCTCATTTAAGGTGCCTGGGCAGCTCATGAGCAATAATTTTTTTTCTAGAGGGCAGGCAGAGTGCTGCATTGTGGGTCCGGAATTGCCAAACTTGAGGGCTTCGGGGCCAGGAGTATGAGGACGGAAGTATGGGAAGACAAGGTAGACTTGGGTTTCAGGGCGAGGGCACGGCAGGTACCCCCTGCAGATCTGAACCAATATCTCATGCATCTGATGTCAGGGCGAGGATCAGACGTTGGCTCAGGTTGGAGTTGCTGTGCATGACGGCCGCTTCATGAAGGGAGCAGAACCTCGGCTCCATTGAGGTTTTCCCACGTTGTGAGTTGTGGGATGCCCCCTTCAAGGATTCCTTCTGCGGGACAATTGAGACCTGTTGGATAGCTCCAGGACATCCCATATGGAATGACTCCAGAGCACCGTTGGTGGATGGATGCCTGGGAAGCCCGCCTCGCATTCCAATTGTCTCCTAGCAACAAGACAGTTTAGATCTTATGGCTCTGCCAGAGCAACCGGGGTGGCTGAATTGAAATGGACTTTCCTGAGGATGGGCCCTAATGTGTTTTTCTGAACATGAGAGCCTTGGAATGGGGCGGTGGCTACGAGACCCTGAAGTACTCTCCTAAGCTTTGGACATGGCTCCCATGCACAGGTTTCCTTGTGGAGACGAGATGAGTTCTGATGGGTGCCTCAGGAAAACCCCTATGCTCGTATTGGAATCAGGCTTTTGAGGACACATGCCTGTAACCCAAAGCAATGGATCCTATTATGGCCTAGGTTCCTGTCTGGGTCAATCTTCTTCTCTGGGGACATCCATCTATGGTATGAGTGGAGGTCGATTATCAGCTGGTGTCAGACAGCCCTTGTTTGTTCCGGGCGACCTACACTATTGGGATGGCCTTAGGGACTTTGGAGGTTTCTCCTAATTTGTACGATATTGGACCATGGAATGGGCAGAATTCCCATGGATTGGTAGGAACAGTCCTAATGTGTGGCTCCAAGGGCCCAGCCTGGAGGGTGTGTGGCCCAAGACTTTGAGGACACAAGTCTGAACACAGAAACTCAGCTTAGGTTAGGGGACGTAGGTATGGCAGGCCCGATCTACAAACCAAGAGAAGAACTCTTCAGGATATGAAGTAAGTGCGAGTCTGAGGCGCATGCTCAGGCATTTGTCTCTGGATTTTGTATCAGCGATGGCCGTGGAATGTCGGGGAGGCCTCATGGGCCATGGACGAATCTTCCACTCTGAGGATTTGGCCCGATTTCCAATAGCTTGTCGTCAATCTGTGGGATGGGAGGACTAATTTCAGTTTTGTTACCTCAGGTGTCCCACCAAAAGAATAATTCCAAAGCCAAGCTGTGCGGAAGACTGAAGGGAACTATGGTTAAAAATTGGGGCCTGGGGCATGGCCAGCCCAATATGCTATCTCTTCATCCAGCCACTGAGTGGCCTTACTTGAGGACTGGGCTCAGCCTGAGGGTCACAATGTGTGTTTGTGACCAATGTGGCCCGCGAGATGGGTGGGGCCTCAAGGGCCACACTGGTTTCAACTACACTGAACGTTGGACAACATGCCAACCAAGGGTTTCTTGCCATGAGGAAGGAGTTCTGATTTCTGGATCACCTTCTACCCTGGGCAGTGATTGGAGATAAGGTCTAGATTCTGAAACCTGAAAATCGAGCTTGGGAAGAGATGACGACCTAAGGCCATGGTGGCTCGATGTGCTCAGTGTGAGGCCAGCTGTCTGGGAGGGGCCAGGGGTTCCAGGCTCAGGCTGTGTCAGAAAGGGCATTAGTGCCCTGGTCAGCCTATGTATTTGGGATACAGCCAAGGTCGGTGCAGGTTGATCCTCATTTGGGGTTACAGGGTAGCCCCAGAGGACAATGTTTTTTCTTCTGGAGGGGAGGCAGAGTGCTGCGTTGTAGTTCTGGATTGCCAAACTGGAGGGCTTTTGGGCCAGTAGTCTGACGACAAAAGTCTGAGAACAGAAGCTAGGCTTAGGTTTCTGGGTGAGGCCATGGCAGGCACAATCTACAGCCCTGAATCGAGATCTCGTGCATCTGAAGTCAGGGCGAGGTTCAGACGATTGCTCAGGTTGGAGTTTCTGCCCCTGATGGCCCCTTCATGAGTGGGGGGGCCTCACGAGGCCATGGGGGTTTACCCACGATGGGAGCTGTGAGAAGCTCCAAACTGCAGAGAGTCTTCTGCAGGACAATTGAGACCTGTTGTATGGCTCCAGGCCAATGATTCTGAGCAGGGTTCTAAGGATGGATGGCTGGGTAGCCCACCTCGCATTCCAATTGTCTCCTAGCAAAAAGACAGGTTAGATCTCCTGGATCTGTGGGGAGCAACTGAGGACGCTGAGTTGAAATGGACACCCCTGTGGATGGGTCCTAATGTGCTTTTGTGTCTATGGAGACCTTGGAATGAAGCGGTGGCACTGGGGCCCTAAAGGGTTCTCCTAAACAGAGGCTTTGACACAGCTCCAACGTGCAAGTTTCCCATGTGTAGATGAGATGTTTTCTGATGGGTGAGTGTAGAAACAGCTAGATGCTGTTTTTGAAATCCAGGCCTCTGAGGAGAGATGCCTGGAAACCAAAGCAATGGATCTGATTAGGGCCTAGGGGCCTGTTCTTTCCTTTTTACCTCTGGGGACATCTGTCTATGGGTCTGAGTGCAGGTAGGTGCTCAGTTGGGCTCAGATTGCCCCTGTTTTTCCTGGAGAGCGACCACTATTGAGATGGATCAGGGACTTTGGAGGTTTATCCTATTAGAAGGGTTGTGGCCATTGGAATGGGCACACACAATTCCCTTGGAGAGGGCAAGTACAGTCCTCAGGTTTGGCACCAGGGGCTTGAGCCTGTAGGTTGTGTGGGCCAGGGCTGTTTGGACAGTTGTCTGAAAACACAAACTCGGCTTATGTTTCGGGTCATAGGTATGGCAGGACTGACCTACAGACCATGAAGAGAACTCTTCGGGATTTGAAAGAAGGGCGAGTGTGAGGCTCCTGCTCAAGTTTTTGTCTCTGGATATCGTGTCACTCATGGTCGTGGAATGTCTGGGTGACTTCATGGGAAATGGACGAGTCTTACTCTCTGGTGGTTTGTACCCGTCCAAAGAGTTTGGGGTCATTTTGTGGGCTGGAAGAAGTCCGTTTTGTTGTTGTTGTTGTTTTCTTTTTTAACCTCAGGTGTCCCACCAAATGAGGGATCCAGAGTAGAGCCCTGTGGAGGGGCGACTGGACAATCAGAAATCTGTTTAAAAATTGGGGCCTAGGGACATGTCAAGCCCACTATGACATCTTATGGTGCAGCCACTGTGAGGACTTACTAGAGGACAGGACTCATGCTGAGGGTCACAATGCGTGTGTATGCCCTCTTCGCACTCAAGAATGGGCAGGGTCTCATGGTGAATGCTGGTTTCTCCTACACTGAACGTTGGACAACGTGCCAACCACAAGGGTTCTTGTCATGGGTAAGGAGGAGTTCTGATTTCTGCATGACACTCACCCCTGGGCAGTGATTGGAGATAAGTTCTCGGTTCTGAAGCCTAAAAACTGAGGTAGGGAAGAGATGATGACCTAAGGCCATGGCGGGTTTTATGTGCTCAGTGTGCGGTCAGCTTTCTGGGTGTTGGTCAGGAGGTCCGGGCTCAGGTTGTGTTCGACAGTGCATTAGTGCCCAGGTTAGACTATATCATTTGGGTAAAGTCGAGTGCTGTGTAGGTTTATCCTCATTTAAGGTGCCTGGGCAGCTCATGAGCAATAATTTTTTTTCTAGAGGGCAGGCAGAGTGCTGCATTGTGGGTCCGGAATTGCCAAACTTGAGGGCTTCGGGGCCAGGAGTATGAGGACGGAAGTATGGGAAGACAAGGTAGACTTGGGTTTCAGGGCGAGGGCACGGCAGGTACCCCCTGCAGATCTGAACCAATATCTCATGCATCTGATGTCAGGGCGAGGATCAGACGTTGGCTCAGGTTGGAGTTGCTGTGCATGACGGCCGCTTCATGAAGGGAGCAGAACCTCGGCTCCATTGAGGTTTTCCCACGTTGTGAGTTGTGGGATGCCCCCTTCAAGGATTCCTTCTGCGGGACAATTGAGACCTGTTGGATAGCTCCAGGACATCCCATATGGAATGACTCCAGAGCACCGTTGGTGGATGGATGCCTGGGAAGCCCGCCTCGCATTCCAATTGTCTCCTAGCAACAAGACAGTTTAGATCTTATGGCTCTGCCAGAGCAACCGGGGTGGCTGAATTGAAATGGACTTTCCTGAGGATGGGCCCTAATGTGTTTTTCTGAACATGAGAGCCTTGGAATGGGGCGGTGGCTACGAGACCCTGAAGTACTCTCCTAAGCTTTGGACATGGCTCCCATGCACAGGTTTCCTTGTGGAGACGAGATGAGTTCTGATGGGTGCCTCAGGAAAACCCCTATGCTCGTATTGGAATCAGGCTTTTGAGGACACATGCCTGTAACCCAAAGCAATGGATCCTATTATGGCCTAGGTTCCTGTCTGGGTCAATCTTCTTCTCTGGGGACATCCATCTATGGTATGAGTGGAGGTCGATTATCAGCTGGTGTCAGACAGCCCTTGTTTGTTCCGGGCGACCTACACTATTGGGATGGCCTTAGGGACTTTGGAGGTTTCTCCTAATTTGTACGATATTGGACCATGGAATGGGCAGAATTCCCATGGATTGGTAGGAACAGTCCTAATGTGTGGCTCCAAGGGCCCAGCCTGGAGGGTGTGTGGCCCAAGACTTTGAGGACACAAGTCTGAACACAGAAACTCAGCTTAGGTTAGGGGACGTAGGTATGGCAGGCCCGATCTACAAACCAAGAGAAGAACTCTTCAGGATATGAAGTAAGTGCGAGTCTGAGGCGCATGCTCAGGCATTTGTCTCTGGATTTTGTATCAGCGATGGCCGTGGAATGTCGGGGAGGCCTCATGGGCCATGGACGAATCTTCCACTCTGAGGATTTGGCCCGATTTCCAATAGCTTGTCGTCAATCTGTGGGATGGGAGGACTAATTTCAGTTTTGTTACCTCAGGTGTCCCACCAAAAGAATAATTCCAAAGCCAAGCTGTGCGGAAGACTGAAGGGAACTATGGTTAAAAATTGGGGCCTGGGGCATGGCCAGCCCAATATGCTATCTCTTCATCCAGCCACTGAGTGGCCTTACTTGAGGACTGGGCTCAGCCTGAGGGTCACAATGTGTGTTTGTGACCAATGTGGCCCGCGAGATGGGTGGGGCCTCAAGGGCCACACTGGTTTCAACTACACTGAACGTTGGACAACATGCCAACCAAGGGTTTCTTGCCATGAGGAAGGAGTTCTGATTTCTGGATCACCTTCTACCCTGGGCAGTGATTGGAGATAAGGTCTAGATTCTGAAACCTGAAAATCGAGCTTGGGAAGAGATGACGACCTAAGGCCATGGTGGCTCGATGTGCTCAGTGTGAGGCCAGCTGTCTGGGAGGGGCCAGGGGTTCCAGGCTCAGGCTGTGTCAGAAAGGGCATTAGTGCCCTGGTCAGCCTATGTATTTGGGATACAGCCAAGGTCGGTGCAGGTTGATCCTCATTTGGGGTTACAGGGTAGCCCCAGAGGACAATGTTTTTTCTTCTGGAGGGGAGGCAGAGTGCTGCGTTGTAGTTCTGGATTGCCAAACTGGAGGGCTTTTGGGCCAGTAGTCTGACGACAAAAGTCTGAGAACAGAAGCTAGGCTTAGGTTTCTGGGTGAGGCCATGGCAGGCACAATCTACAGCCCTGAATCGAGATCTCGTGCATCTGAAGTCAGGGCGAGGTTCAGACGATTGCTCAGGTTGGAGTTTCTGCCCCTGATGGCCCCTTCATGAGTGGGGGGGCCTCACGAGGCCATGGGGGTTTACCCACGATGGGAGCTGTGAGAAGCTCCAAACTGCAGAGAGTCTTCTGCAGGACAATTGAGACCTGTTGTATGGCTCCAGGCCAATGATTCTGAGCAGGGTTCTAAGGATGGATGGCTGGGTAGCCCACCTCGCATTCCAATTGTCTCCTATCAACAAGACAGGTTATATCTCCTGGATCTGTGGGGAGCAACCGAGAACGCTGAGTTGAAATGGACACCCCTAGGGATGGGTCCAAATGTGCATTTGTGTCTATGGAGACCTTGGAATGAAGCGGTGGCACTGGGGCCCTAAAGGCTTCTCCTAAACAGAGGCTTTGACACAGCTCCAACGTGCAAGTTTCCCATGTGTAGATGAGATGTTTTCTGATGGGTGAGTCTAGAAACAGCTATATGCTGCTTTTGAAATTCAGGCCTCTGAGGAGAGATGCCTGGAAACCAAAGCATTGGATCTGATTAGTGCCTAGGGGCCTGTTCTTTACTTTTTACCTCTGGGGACATCTGTCTATGGGTCTGAGTGCAGGTAGGTGCTCAGTTGGGCTCAGATTGCCCCTGTTTTTCCTGGGAAGCCACCACTATTGAGGTGGATCAGGGACTTTGGAGGTTTATCCTATTAGAAGGGTTGTGGCCATTGGAATGGGCACACACAATAACCTTGGAGAGGGCAAGTACTGTCCTCAGGTTTGGCTCCAGGGGCCTGAAACTGTAGGTTGTGTAGGCCAGGGATGTTTGGAGAGTTGTCTGAAAACACAACTCGGCTTATGTTTCGGGTCATAGGTATGGCAGGACTGACCTACAGACCATGAGGAGAACTCTTCGGGATTTGAAAGAAGGGCGAGTGTGAGGCTCCTGCTCAAATTTTTGTCTCTGGATATCGTATCACTCATGGTCGTGGAATTTCTGGGTGAATTCATGGGAAATGGACGAGTCTTACTCTCTGGTGGTTTGGCCCTGTCCAAAGAGTTTGGGGTCATTCTGTGGGCTGGAAGAAGTCCGTTTTGTTGTTGTTGTTGTTGTTGTTGTTGTTGTTGTTGTTTTCTTTTTTAACCTCAGGTGTCCCACCAAATGAGGGATTCCAGAGTAGAGCCCTGGGGAGGGGCGACTGGACAATCATAAATCTGGTTAAAAATTGGGGCCTAGGGACATGTCAAGCCCACTATGACATCTAATGGTGCAGCCACTGAGAGGACTTACTAGAGGACAGGACTCATGCTGAGGGTCACAATGCGTGTGTATGCCCTCGTCGCACTCAAGAATAGGCGGGGCCTCAGGGTGAATGCTGGTTTCTCCTACACTGAACGTTGGACAACGTGCCAACCACAAGGGTTCTTGCCATGGGTAAGGAGGAGTTCTGATTTCTGCATCACACTCACCCCTGGGCAGTGATTGGAGATAAGGTATCGGATCTGAAGCCTGAAAACTGAGGTAGGGAAGAGATGATGACCTAAGGCCATGGCGAGTTTTATGAGCTCAGTGTGCGGTCAGCTTTCTGGGTGTTGGTCAGGAGGTCCGGGCTCAGGTTGTGTTCGACAGTGCATTAGTGCCCAGGTTAGACTATATCATTTGGGTAAAGTCGAGTGCTGTGCAGGTTTATCCTCATTTAAGGTGCCTGGGCAGCTCATGAGGCAATAATTTTTTTTCTAGAGGGCAGGCAGAGTGCTGCATTGTGGGTCCGGAATTGCCAAACTTGAGGGCTTCGGGGCCAGGAGTGTGAGGACGGAAGTCTGAGAAGACAAGCTAGACTTGGGTTTCAGGGCGAGGGCACGGCAGGTACCCCCTGCAGATCTGAACCAATATCTCATGCATCTGAAGTCAGGGCGAGGATCAGACGTTGGCTCAGGTTGGAGTTTCTGTGCATGACGGCCGCTTCATGAAGGGAGCGGAATCTCGGGGCCATTGAGGTTTTCCCACGTTGGGAGTTGTGGGATGCCCCCTTCAAGGATTCCTTCTGCGGGACAACTGAGACCTGTTGGACAGCTCCAGGACATCCCATATGGAATGACTCCAGTGCACCGTTCGTGGATGGATGCCTGGGAAGCCCGCCTCACATTCCAATTGTCTCCTAGCAACAAGACAGTTTAGATCTGATGGCTCTGCCGGAGCAACCGGGGTGGCTGAGTTGAAATGGACTTTCCTGAGGATGGGCCCTAATGTGTTTTTCTGACCATGAGGGCCTTGGAATGGGGCGGTGGCTCCGGGACCCTGAAGTACTCTCCTAAGCTTTGGACATATCTCCCATGCACAAGTTTCCTTGTGGAGACGTGATGAGTTCTGATGGGTGCCTCAGGAAAACCCCTATACTCATATTGGAATCAGGCTTTTGAGGACACATGCCTGTAACCCAAAGCAATGGATCCTATTATGGCCTAGGGTCCTGTCTGGTTCAATCTTCTTCTCTGGAAGCATCCATCTATGGTATGAGTGGAGGTCGATTATCAGCTGGTGTCAGACAGCTCTTGTTTTTTCCGGGCGTCCTACACTATTGGGATGGCCTCAAGGACTTTGGAGGTTTCTCATAATTTGTACGATTTTGGACCAAGGAATGGGCAGAATTCCCATGGATTGGTAGGCACAGTCCTAATGTGTGTCTCCAAGGGCCCAGCCTGGAGGGTGTGTGGCCCAGTCTTTGAGGACAGAAGTCTGAAAACACAAACTCAGCTTAGGTTTGGGGACGTAGGTATGGCAGGCCCGATCTACAAACCATGAGAAGAACTCTTCAGGATATGAAGAAAGTGCGAGTCTGAGGCGCTTGCTCAGGCTTTTGTCTCTGGATTTTGTATCAGCGATGGCCGTGCAATGTCGGGGAGGCCTCATGGGCCATGGACGAATCTTCCTCTCTGAGGATTTGGCCCGATTCCCAATTGCTCTTCGTCAATCTGTTGGATGGGAGGACTCATTTCAGTTTTGTTACCTCAGGTGTCCCACCAAAAGAGGAATTCCAAAGCCAAGCCGTGGGGAAGACTGAAGGGACAACCCGAACTATGGCTAAAATTGGGACCTATGGGCATGGCAAGCCCAATATGCTATCTCTTCATCCAGCCACTGAGTGGCCTTACTTGAGGACTGGGCTCAGCCTGAGTGTCACAATGTGAGTTTGTGACCAATGTGGCCCGCGAGCAGGGGCGGGGCCTCAAGGGCCACACTGGTTTCAACTACACTGAACGTTAGACAACATGCCAACCAAGGGTTTCTTGCCATGGGGAAGGAGTTCTGGTTTCTGCATCACCTTCAACCCTGGGCAGTGATTGGAGATAAGGTCTAGGTTCTGAAACCTGAAAACCGAGGTTGGGAAGAGATGAGGATCTAAGGCCATGGCGGCTCGATGTGCTCAGTGTGCGGCCAGCTGTCTGGGAGGGGCCAGGAGGTCCAGGCTCAGGCTGTGTCAGAAAGGGCATTAGTGCCCTGGTCAGGCTATGTATTTGGGGTACAGCCAAGGTCGGTGCAGGTTGATCCTCATTTGGGGTTACTGGGTAGCCCCAGAGGACAAGGTTTTTTCTTCTGGAGGGCAGGCAGAGTGCTGCATTGTAGTTCTGGATTGCCAAACTGGAGGTCTTTTGGGCCAGTAGTCTGACGACAAAAGTCTGAGAACACAAGCTAGGCTTAGGTTTCTGGGTGAGGCCATGGCAGGCACAATCTACAGCCCTGAATCGAGATCTCGTGCATCTGAAGTCAGGGCGAGGTTCAGACGATTGCTCAGGTTGGAGTTTCTGCCCCTGATGGCCCCTTCATGAATGGGGGGGCATCACGAGGCCATGGGGGTTTTCCCACGATGGGAGTTGTGAGAAGCTCCAAACTGCAGAGAGTCTTCTGCAGGACAATTGAGACCTGTTGTATGGCTCCAGGCCAATGATTCTGAGCAGGGTTCTAAGGATGGATGGCTGGGTAGCCCACCTCGCATTCCAATTGTCTCCTAGCAACAAGACAGGTTAGATCTCCTGGATCTGTGGGGAGCAACTGAGGACGCTGAGTTGAAATGGACACCCCTGGGGATGGGTCCTAATGTGCTTTTGTGTCTATGGAGACCTTGGAATGAAGCGGTGGCACTGGGGCCCTAAAGGGTTCTCCTAAACAGAGGCTTTGACACAGCTCCAACGTGCAAGTTTCCCATGTGTAGATGAGATGTTTTCTGATGGGTGAGTGTAGAAACAGCTAGATGCTGTTTTTGAAATCCAGGCCTCTGAGGAGAGATGCCTGGAAACCAAAGCAATGGATCTGATTAGGGCCTAGGGGCCTGTTCTTTCCTTTTTACCTCTGGGGACATCTGTCTATGGGTCTGAGTGCAGGTAGGTGCTCAGTTGGGCTCAGATTGCCCCTGTTTTTCCTGGAAAGCCACCACTATTGAGATGGATCAGGGACTTTGGAGGTTTATCCTATTAGAAGGGTTGTGGCCATTGGAATGGGCACACACAATTCCCTTGGAGAGGGCAAGTACTGTCCTCAGGTTTGGCTCCAGGGGCCTGAGCCTGTAGGTTGTGTAGGCCAGGGCTGTTTGGACAGTTGTCTGAAAACACAACTCGGCTTATGTTTGGGTCATAGGTATGGCAGGACTGACCTACAGACCATGAGGAGAACTCTTCGGGATTTGAAAGAAGGGCGAGTGTGAGGCTCCTGCTCAAGTTTTTGTCTCTGGATATCGTGTCACTCATGGTCGTGGAATGTCTGGGTGACTTCATGGGAAATGGACGAGTCTTACTCTCTGGTGGTTTGTACCCGTCCAAAGAGTTTGGGGTCATTTTGTGGGCTGGAAGAAGTCCGTTTTGTTGTTGTTGTTGTTTTCTTTTTTAACCTCAGGTGTCCCACCAAATGAGGGATTCCAGAGTAGAGCCCTGTGGAGGGGCGACTGGACAATCAGAAATCTGGTTAAAAATTGGGGCCTAGGGACATGTCAAGCCCACTATGACATCTTATGGTGCAGCCACTGAGAGGACTTACTAGAGGACAGGACTCATGCTGAGGGTCACAATGCGTGTGTATGCCCTCTTCGCACTCAAGAATGGGCGGGGCCTCTTGGTGAATGCTGGTTTCTCCTACACTGAACGTTGGACAACGTGCCAACCACAAGGGTTCTTGTCATGGGTAAGGAGGCGTTCTGATTTCTGCATGACACTCACCCCTGGGCAGTGATTGGAGATAAGTTCTCGGTTCTGAAGCCTGAAAACTGAGGTAGGGAAGAGATGATGACCTAAGGCCATGGCGGGTTTTATGTGCTCAGTGTGCGGTCAGCTTTCTGGGTGTTGAACAGGAGGTCCGGGCTCAGGTTGTGATCGACAGTGCATTAGTGCCCAGGTTAGACTATATCATTTGGGTAAAATCGAGTGCTGTGTAGGTTTATCCTCATTTAAGGTGCCTGGGCAGCTCATGAGGCAATAATTTTTTTTCTAGAGGGCAGGCAGAGTGCTGCATTTTGGGTCCGGAATTGCCAAACTTGAGGGCTTCGGGGCCAGGAGTGTGAGGACGGAAGTCTGAGAAGACAAGCTAGACTTGGGTTTCAGGGCGAGGGCACGGCAGGTACCCCCTGCAGATCTGAACCAATATCTCATGCATCTGAAGTCAGGGAGAGGATCAGACGTTGGCTCAGGTTGGAGTTTCTGTGCATGACGGCCGCCTCATGAAGGGAGCGGAATCTCGGGGCAATTGAGGTTTTCTCACGTTGGGAGTTGTGGGATGCCCCCTTCAAGGATTCCTTCTGCGGGACAATTGAGACCTGTTGGACAGCTCCAGGACATCCCATATGGAATGACTCCAGAGCACGTTCGTGGATGGATGCCTGGGAAGCCCGCCTCACATTCCAATTGTCTCCTAGCAACAAGACAGTTTAGATCTGATGGCTCTGCCGGAGCAACCGGGGTGGCTCAGTTGAAATGGACTTTCCTGAGCATGGGCCCTAATGTGTTTTTCTGACCATGAGGGCCTTGGAATGGGGCGGTGACTACGGGACTCTGAAGTACTCTCCTAAGCTTTGGACATATCTCCCATGCACAGGTTTCCTTGTGGAGACGAGATGAGTTCTGATGGGTGCCTCAGGAAAACCCCTATGCTCGTATTGGAATCAGGCTTTTGAGGACACATGCCTGTAACCCAAAGCAATGGATCCTATTATGGCCTAGGGTCCTGTCTGGGTCAATCTTCTCTGGAGACATCCATCTATGGTATGAGAGGAGGTCGATTATCAGCTGGTGTCAGACAGCCCTTGTTTGTTCCGGGCGACCTACACTATTGGGATGGCCTCAGGGACTTTGGAGGTTTTTCCTAATTTGTACGATTTGGGACCTTGGAATGGGCAGAATTCCCATGGATTGGTAGGCACAGTCCTAATGTGTGGCTCCAAGGGCCCAGCCTGGAGGGTGTGTGGCCCAAGACTTTGAGGACAGAAGTCTGAAAACACAAACTCAGCTTAGGTTTGGGGACGTAGGTATGGCAGGCCCGATCTACAAACCATGAGAAGAACTCTTCAGGATATGAAGAAAGTGCGAGTCTGAGGCGCTTGCTCAGGCTTTTGTCTCTGGATTTTGTATCAGCGATGGCCGTGGAATGTCGGGGAGGCCTCATGGGCCATGGACGAATCTTCCTCTCTGAGGATTTGGCCCGATTCCCAATTGCTCTTCGTCAATCTGTGGGATGGGAGGACTCATTTCAGTTTTGTTACCTCAGGTCTCCCACCAAAAGAGGAATTCCAAAGCCAAGCCGTGGGGAAGACTGAAGGGACAACCCGAACTATGGCTAAAAATTGGGACCTCGGGGCATGGCAAGCCCAATATGCTATCTCTTCATCCAGCCACTGAGTGGCCTTACTTGAGGACTGGGCTCAGCCTGAGGGTCACAATGTGTGTTTGTGACCAATGTGGCCCGCGAGCAGGCGCGGGGCCTCAAGGGCCACACTGGTTTCAACTACAGTGAACGTTAGACAACATGCCAACCAAGGGTTTCTAGCCATGGGGAAGGAGTTCTGGTTTCTGCATCACCTTCAACCCTGGGCAGTGATTGGAGATAAGGTCTAGGTTCTGAAACCTGAAAACCGAGGTTGGGAAGAGATGAGGATCTAAGGCCATGGCGGCTCGATGTGCTCAGTGTGCGGCCAGCTGTCTGGGAGGGGCCAGGAGGTCCAGGCTCAGGCTGTGTCAGAAAGGGCATTAGTGCCCTGGTCAGCCTATGTATTTGGGGTAAAGCCAAGGACGGTGCAGTTTGATCCTCATTTGGGGTTACTGGGTAGCCCCAGAGGACAATGTTTTTTTCTTCTGGAGGGCAGGCAGAGTGCTGCATTGTAGTTCTGGATTGCCAAACTGGAGGGCTTGTGGGCCAGTAGTCTGACGACAAAAGTCTGAGAACACAAGCTAGGCTTTGGTTTCTGGGTGAGGCCATGGCAGGCACAATCTACAGCCCTGAATCGAGATCTCGTGCATCTGAAGTCAGGGCGAGGTTCAGACGATTGCTCAGGTTGGAGTTTCTGCCCCTGATGGCCCCTTCATGAATGGGGGGGGCATCACGAAGCCATGGGGTTTTTCCCACGATGGGAGTTGTGAGAAGCTCCAAACTGCAGAGAGTCTTCTGCAGGACAATTGAGACCTGTTGTATGGCTCCAGGCCAATGATTCTGAGCAGGGTTCTAAGGATGGATGGCTGGGTAGCCCACCTCGCATTCCAATTGTCTCCAAGCAACAAGACAGGTTAGATCTCCTTGATCTCTGGGGAGCAACTGAGGACGCTGAGTTGAAATGGACACCCCTGGGGATGGGTCCTAATGTGCTTTTGTGTCTATGGAGACCTTGGAATGAAGCGGTGGCACTGGGGCCCTAAAGGGTTCTCCTAATCAGAGGCTTTGACACAGCTCCAACGTGCAAGTTTCCCATGTGTAGATGAGATGTTTTCTGATGGGTGAGTGTAGAAACAGCTAGATGCTGCTTTTGAAATCCAGGCCTCTGAGGAGAGATGCCTGGAAACCAAAGCAATGGATCTGATTAGGGCCTAGGGGCCTGTTCTTTCCTTTTTAACTCTGGGGACATCTGTCTATGGGTCTGAGTGCAGGTAGGTGCTCAGTTGGGCTCAGATTGCCCCTGTTTTTCCTGGGAAGCCACCACTATTGAGATGGATCAGGGACTTTGGAGGTTTATCCTATTAGAAGGGTTGTGACCATTGGAATGGGCACACACAATTCCCTTGGAGAGGGCAGGTACAGTCCTCAGGTTTGGCTCCAGGGGCCTGAGCCTGTAGGTTGTGTAGGCCAGGGCTGTTTGGACAGTTGTCTGAGAACACAATCTCGGCTTATGTTTCGGGTCATAGGTATGGCAGGACTGACCTACAGACCATGAGGAGAACTCTTCGGGATTTGAAAGAAGGGCGAGTGTGAGGCTCCTGCTCAAGTTTTTGTCTCTGGATATCGTGTCACTCATGGTCGTGGAATTTCTGGGTGACTTCATGGGAAATGGACGAGTCTTACTCTCTGGTGGTTTGGCCCCGTCCAAAGAGTTTGGGGTCATTCTGTGGGCTGGAAGAAGTCCGTTTTGTTGTTGTTGTTGTTTTCTTTTTTAACCTCAGGTGTCCCACCAAATGAGGGATTCCAGAGTAGAGCCCTGTGGAGGGGCGACTGGACAATCAGAAATCTGGTTAAAAATTGGGGCCTAGGGACATGTCAAGCCCTATGACATCTTATGGTGCAGCCACTGAGAGGACTTACTAGAGGACAGGACTCATGCTGAGGGTCATAATGCGTGTGTATGCCCTCGTCGCACTCAAGAATGGGCGGGGCCTCAGTGTGAATGCTGGTTTCTCCTACACTGAACGTTGGACAACGTGCCAACCACAAGGGTTCTTGCCATGGGTAAGGAGGAGTTCTGATTTCTGCATCACACTCACCCCTGGGCAGTGATTGGAGATAAGGTCTCGGATCTGAAGCCTGAAAACTGAGGTAGGGAAGAGATGATGACCTAAGGCCATGGCGGGTTTTATGTGCTCAGTGTGCGGTCAGCTTTCTGGGTGTTGGTCAGGAGGTCCGGGCTCAGGTTGTGTTCGACAGTGCATTAGTGCCCAGGTTAGACTATATCATTTGGGTAAAGTCGAGTGCTGTGTAGGTTGATCCTCATTTAAGGTGCCTGGGCAGCTCATGAGGCAATAATTTTTTTTCTAGAGGGCAGGCAGAGTGCTGCATTGTGGGTCCGGAATTGCCAAACTTGAGGGCTTTGGGGCCAGGAGTATGAGGACGGAAGTATGGGAAGACAAGGTAGACTTGGGTTTCAGGGCGAGGGCACGGCAGGTACCCCCTGCAGATCTGAACCAATATCTCATGCATCTGAAGTCAGGGCGAGGATCAGACATTGGCTCAGGTTGGAGTTGCTGTGCATGACGGCCGCTTCATGAAGGGAGCAGAACCTCGGCTCCATTGATGTTTTCCCACGTTGGGAGTTGTGGGATGCCCACTTCAAGGATTCCTTCTGTGGGACAATTGAGACCTGTTGGACAGCTCCAGGACATCCCATATGGAATGACTCCAGAGCACCGTTGGTGGATGGATGCCTGGGAAGCCCGCCTCGCATTCCAATTGTCTCCAAGCAACAAGACAGTTTAGATCTGATGGCTCTGCCGGAGCAACCGGGGTGGCTGAGTTGAAATCGACTTTCCTGAGGATGGGCCCTAATGTGTTTTTCTGAACATGAGAGCCTTGGAATGGGGCGGTGGCTACGAGACCCTGAAGTACTCTCCTAAGCTTTGGACAAGGCTCCCATGCACAGGTTTCCTTGTGGAGACGAGATGAGTTCTGATGGGTGCCTCAGGAAAACCCCTATGCTCGTATTGGAATCAGGCTTTTGAGGACACATGCCTGTAACCCAAAGCAATGGATCCTATTATGGCCTAGGGTCCTGTCTGGGTCAATCTTCTTCTCTGGGGACATCCATCTATGGTATGAGTGGAGGTCGATTATCAGCTGGTGTCAGACAGCCCTTGTTTGTTCCGGGCGACCTACACTATTGGGATGGCCTCAGGGACTTTGGAGGTTTCTCCTAATTTGTACGATATTGGACCATGGAATGGGCAGAATTCCCATGGATTGGTAGGAACAGTCCTAATGTGTGGCTCCAAGGGCCCAGCCTGGAGGGTGTGTGGCCCAAGACTTTGAGGACACAAGTCTGAAAACACAAACTCAGCTTAGGTTTGGGGACGTAGGTATGGCAGGCCCGATCTACAAACCATGAGAAGAACTCTTCAGGATATGAAGAAAGTGCGAGTCTGAGGCGCATGCTCAGGCTATTGTCTCTGGATTTTGTATCAGCGATCGCCGTGGAATGTCGGGGAGGCCTCATGGGCCATGGACGAATCTTCCACTCTGAGGATTTGGCCCGATTTCCAATTGCTTTTCGTCAATCTGTGGGATGGGAGGACTCATTTCAGTTTTGTTACCTCAGGTGTCCCACCAAAAGAATAATTCCAAAGCCAAGCCGTGCGGAAGACTGAAGGGAACTATGGTTAAAAATTGGGGCCTGGGGCATGGCCAGCCCAATATGCTATCTCTTCATCCAGCCACTGAGTGGCCTTACTTGAGGACTGGGCTCAGCCTGAGGGTCACAATGTGTGTTTGTGACCAATGTGGCCCGCGAGATGGGTGGGGCCTCAAGGGCCACACTTGTTTCAACTACACTGAACGTTGGACAACATGCCAACCAAGGGTTTCTTGCCATGAGGAAGGAGTTCTGATTTCTGCATCACCTTCAACCCTGGGCAGTGATTGGAGATAAGGTCTAGGTTCTGAAACCTGAAAATCGAGCTTGGGAAGAGATGACGACCTAAGGCCATGGTGGCTCGATGTGCTCAGTGTGAGGCCAGCTGTCTGGGAGGGGCCAGGGGTTCCAGGCTCAGGCTGTGTCAGAAAGGGCATTAGTGCCCTGGTCAGCCTATGTATTTGGGATACAGCCAAGGTCGGTGCAGGTTGATCCTCATTTGGGGTTACTGGGTAGCCCCAGAGGACAATGTTTTTTCTTCTGGAGGGGAGGCAGAGTGCTGCGTTGTAGTTCTGGATTGCCAAACTGGAGGGCTTTTGGGCCAGTAGTCTGACGACAAAAGTCTGAGAACAGAAGCTAGGCTTAGGTTTCTGGGTGAGGCCATGGCAGGCACAATCTACAGCCCTGAATCGAGATCTCGTGCATCTGAAGTCAGGGCGAGGTTCAGACGATAGCTCAGGTTGGAGTTTCTGCCCCTGATGGCCCCTTCATGAGTGGGGGGGCCTCACGAGGCCATGGGGTTTTACCCACGATGGGAGCTGTGAGAAGCTCCAAACTGCAGAGAGTCTTCTGCAGGACAATTGAGACCTGTTGTATGGCTCCAGGCCAATGATTCTGAGCAGGGTTCTAAGGATGGAAGGCTGGGTAGCCCACCTCGCATTCCAATTGTCTCCTAGCAACAAGACAGGTTATATCTCCTGGATCTGTGGGGACCAACCGAGAACGCTGAGTTGAAATGGACACCCCTGGGGATGTGTCCAAATGTGCTTTTGTGTCTATGGAGACCTTGGAATGAAGCGGTGGCACTGGGGCCCTAAAGGCTTCTCCTAAACAGAGGCTTTGACACAGCTCCAACGTGCAAGTTTCCCATGTGTAGATGAGATGTTTTCTGATGGGTGAGTCTAGAAACAGCTATATGCTGCTTTTGAAATCCAGGCCTCTGAGGAGAGATGCCTGGAAACCAAAGCATTGGATCTGATTAGTGCCTAGGGGCCTGTTCTTTACTTTTTACCTCTGGGGACAACTGTCTATGGGTCTGAGTGCAGGTAGGTGCTCAGTTGGGCTCAGATTGCCCCTGTTTTTCCTGGGAAGCCACCACTATTGAGGTGGATCAGGGACTTTGGAGGTTTATCCTAATAGAAGGGTTGTGGCCATTGGAATGGGCACACACAATAACCTTGGAGAGGGCAAGTACTGTCCTCAGGTTTGGCTCCAGGGGCCTGAAACTGTAGGTTGTGTAGGCCAGGGATGTTTGGACAGTTGTCTGAAAACACAACTCGGCTTATGTTTCGGGTCATAGGTATGGCAGGACTGACCTACAGACCATGAGGAGAACACTTCGGGATTTGAAAGAAGGGCGAGTGTGAGGCTCCTGCTCAAATTTTTGTCTCTGGATATCGTATCACTCATGGTCGTGGAATTTCTGGGTGACTTCATGGGAAATGGACGAGTCTTACTCTCTGGTGGTTTGGCCCCGTCCAAAGAGTTTGGGGTCATTCTGTGGGCTGGAAGAAGTCCGTTTTGTTGTTGTTGTTGTTTTCTTTTTTAACCTCAGGTGTCCCACCAAATGAGGAATTCCAGAGTAGAGCCCTGGGGAGGGGCGACTGGACAATCAGAAATCTGGTTAAAAATTGGGGCCTAGGGACATGTCAAGCCCACTATGACATCTAATGGTGCAGCCACTGAGAGGACTTACTAGAGGACAGGACTCATGCTGAGGGTCACAATGCGTGTGTATGACCTCGTCGCACTCAAGAATAGGCGGGGCCTCAGGGTGAATGCTGGTTTCTCCTACACTGAACGTTGGACAACGTGCCAACCACAAGGGTTCTTGCCATGGGTTAGGAGGAGTTCTGATTTATGCATCACACTCACCCCTGGGCAGTGATTGGAGATAAGGTCTCGGATCTGAAGCCTGAAAACTGAGGTAGGGAAGAGATGATGACCTAAGGCCATGGCGAGTTTTATGAGCTCAGTGTGCGGTCAGCTTTCTGGGTGTTGGTCAGGAGGTCCGGTCTCAGGTTGTGTTCGACAGTGCATTAGTGCCCAGGTTAGACTATATCATTTGGGTAAAGTCGAGTGCTGTGTAGGTTGATCCTCATTTAAGGTGCCTGGGCAGCTCATGAGGCAATAATTTTTTTTCTAGAGGGCAGGCAGAGTGCTGCATTTTGGGTCCGGAATTGCCAAACTTGAGGGCTTCGGGGCCAGGAGTGTGAGGACGGAAGTCTGAGAAGACAAGCTAGATTTGGGTTTCAGGGCGAGGGCACGGCAGGTACCCCCTGCAGATCTGAACCAATATCTCATGCATCTGAATTCAGGGAGAGGATCAGACGTTGGCTCAGGTTGGAGTTGCTGTGCATGACGCCTCTTCATGAAGGGAGCGGAATCTCGGGGCAATTGAGGTTTTCCCACGTTGGGAGTTGTGGGATGCCCCCTTCAAGGATTCCATCTGCGGGACAATTGAGACCTGTTGGATAGCTCCAGGACATCCCATATGGAATGACTCCAGAGCACCGTTGGTGGATGGATGCCTGGGAAGCCCGCCTCACATTCCAATTGTCTCCTAGCAACAAGACAGTTTAGATCTGATGGCTCTGCCTGAGCAACCGGGGTGGCTGAGTTGAAATGGACTTTCCTGAGCATGGGCCCTAATGTGTTTTTCTGACCATGAGGGCCTTGGAATGGGGCGGTGGCTACGGGACCCTGAAGTACTCTCCTAAGCTTTGGACATATCTCCCATGCACAGGTTTCCTTGTGGAGACGAGATGAGTTCTGATGGGTGCCTCAGGAAAACCCCTATGCTCGTATTGGAATCAGGCTTTTGAGGACACATGCCTGTAACCCAAAGCAATGGATCCTATTATGGCCTAGGGTCCTGTCTGGTTCAATCTTCTCTGGAGACATCCATCTATGGTATGAGAGGAGGTCGATTATCAGCTGGTGTCAGACAGCCCTTGTTTGTTCCGGGCGACCTACACTATTGGGATGGCCTCAGGGACTTTGGAGGTTTTTCCTAATTTGTACGATTTGGGACCTTGGAATGGGCAGAATTCCCATGGATTGGTAGGCACAGTCCTAATGTGTGGCTCCAATGGCCCAGCCTGGAGGGTGTGTGGCCCAAGACTTTGAGGACAGAAGTCTGAAAACACAAACTCAGCTTAGGTTTGGGGACGTAGGTATGGCAGGCCCGATCTACAAACCATGAGAAGAACTCTTCAGGATATGAAGAAAGTGCGAGTCTGAGGCGCTTGCTCAGGCTTTTGTCTCTGGATTTTGTATCAGCGATGGCCGTGGAATGTCGGGGAGGCCTCATGGGCCATGGACGAATCTTCCTCTCTGAGGATTTGGCCCGATTCCCAATTGCTTTTCGTCAATCTGTGGGATGGGAGGACTCATTTCAGTTTTGTTACCTCAGGTCTCCCACCAAAAGAGGAATTCCAAAGCCAAGCCGTGGGGAAGACTGAAGGGACAACCCGAACTATGGCTAAAAATTGGGACCTAGGGGCATGGCAAGCCCAATATGCTATCTCTTCATCCAGCCACTGAGTGGCCTTACTTGAGGACTGGGCTCAGCCTGAGGGTCACAATGTGTGTTTGTGACCAATGTGGCCCGCGAGCAGGGGCGGGGCCTCAAGGGCCACACTGGTTTCAACTACAGTGAACGTTAGACAACATGCCAACCAAGGGTTTCTTGCCATGGGGAAGGAGTTCTGGTTTCTGCATCACCTTCAACCCTGGGCAGTGATTGGAGATAAGGTCTAGGTTCTGAAACCTGAAAACCGAGGTTGGGAAGAGATGAGGATCTAAGGCCATGGCGGCTCGATGTGCTCAGTGTGCGGCCAGCTGTCTGGGAGGGGCCAGGAGGTCCAGGCTCAGGCTGTGTCAGAAAGGGCATTAGTGCCCTGGTCAGCCTATGTATTTGGGGTACAGCCAAGGTCGGTGCAGTTTGATCCTCATTTGGGGTTACTGGGTAGCCCCAGAGGACAATGTTTTTTCTTCTGGAGGGCAGGCAGAGTGCTGCATTGTAGTTCTGGATTGCCAAACTGGAGGGCTTGTGGGCCAGTAGTCTGACGACAAACGTCTGAGAACACAAGCTAGGCTTTGGTTTCTGGGTGAGGCCATGGCAGGCACAATCTACAGCCCTGAATCGAGATCTCGTGCATCTGAAGTCAGGGCGAGGTTCAGACGATTGCTCAGGTTGGAGTTTCTGCCCCTGATGGCCCCTTCATGAATGGGGGGGGCATCACGGGGCCATGGGGTTTTTCCCACGATGGTAGTTGTGAGAAGCTCCAAACTGCAGAGAGTCTTCTGCAGGAAAATTGAGACCTGTTGTATGGCTCCAGGCCAATGATTCTGAGCAGGGTTCTAAGGATGGATGGCTGGGTAGCCCACCTCGCATTCCAATTGTCTCCTAGCAACAAGACGTGTTAGATCTCCTGGATCTGTGGGGAGCAACTGAGGACGCTGAGTTGAAATGGACACCCCTGGGGATGGGTCCTAATGTGCTTTTGTGTCTATGGAGACCTTGGAATGAAGCGGTGGCACTGGGGCCCTAAAGGGTTCTCCTAATCAGAGGCTTTGACACAGCTCCAACGTGCAAGTTTCCCATGTGTAGATGAGATGTTTTCTGATGGGTGAGTGTAGAAACAGCTAGATGCTGCTTTTGAAATCCAGGCCTCTGAGGAGAGATGCCTGGAAACCAAAGCAATGGATCTGATTAGGGCCTAGGGGCCTGTTCTTTCCTTTTTAACTCTGGGGACATCTGTCTATGGGTCTGAGTGCAGGTAGGTGCTCAGTTGGGCTCAGATTGCCCCTGTTTTTCCTGGGAAGCCACCACTATTGAGATGGATCAGGGACTTTGGAGGTTTATCCTATTAGAAGGGTTGTGACCATTGGAATGGGCACACACAATTCCCTTGGAGAGGGCAAGTACAGTCCTCAGGTTTGGCTCCAGGGGCCTGAGCCTGTAGGTTGTGTAGGCCAGGGCTGTTTGGACAGTTGTCTGAAAACACAATCTCGGCTTATGTTTCGGGTCATAGGTATGGCAGGATTGACCTAAAGACCATGAGGAGAACTCTTCGGGATTTGAGAGAAGGGCGAGTGTGAGGCTCCTGCTCAAGTTTTTGTCTCTGGATATCGTGTCACTCATGGTCGTGGAATTTCTGGGTGACTTCATGGGAAATGGACGAGTCTTACTCTCTGGTGGTTTGTACCCGTCCAAAGAGTTTGGGGTCATTTTGTGGGCTGGAAGAAGTCCGTTTTGTTGTTGTTGTTGTTTTCTTTTTTAACCTCAGGTGTCCCACCAAATGAGGGATTCCAGAGTAGAGCCCTGTGGAGGGGCGACTGGACAATCAGAAATCTGGTTAAAAATTGGGGCCTAGGGACATGTCAAGCCCACTATGGCATCTTATGGTGCAGCCACTGAGAGGACTTACTAGAGGACAGGACTCATGCTGAGGGTCACAATGCGTGTGTATGCCCTCTTCGCACTCAAGAATGGGCGGGGCCTCATGGTGAATGCTGGTTTCTCCTACACTGAACGTTGGACAACGTGCCAACCACAAGGGTTCTTGTCATGGGTAAGGAGGAGTTCTGATTTCTGCATGACACTCACCCCTGGGCAGTGATTGGAGATTAGTTCTCGGTTCTGAAGCTTGAAAACTGAGGTAGGGAAGAGATGATGACCTAAGGCCATGGCGGGTTTTATGTGCTCAGTGTGCGGTCAGCTTTCTGGGTGTTGAACAGGAGGTCCGGGCTCAGGTTGTGTTCGACAGTGCATTAGTGCCCAGGTTAGACTATATCATTTGGGTAAAGTCGAGTGCTGTGTAGGTTTATCCTCATTTAAGGTGCCTGGGCAGCTCATGAGGCAATAATTTTTTTTCTAGAGGGCAGGCAGAGTGCTGCATTTTGGGTCCGGAATTGCCAAACTTGAAGGCTTCGGGGCCAGGAGTGTGAGGACGGAAGTCTGAGAAGACAAGCTAGACTTGGGTTTCAGGGCGAGGGCACGGCAGGTACCCCCTGCAGATCTGAACCAATATCTCATGCATCTGAAGTCAGGGAGAGGATCAGACGTTGGCTCAGGTTGGAGTTTCTGTGCATGACGGCCGCTTCATGAAGGGAGCGGAATCTCGGGGCAATTGAGGTTTTCCCACGTTGGGAGTTGTGGGATGCCCCCTTCAAGGATTCCTTCTGCGGGACAATTGAGACCTGTTGGATAGCTCCAGGACATCCCATATGGAATGACTCCAGAGCACCGTTCGTGGATGGATGCCTGGGAAGCCCGCCTCACATTCCAATTGTCTCCTAGTAACAAGACAGTTTAGATCTGATGGCTCTGCCGGAGCAACCGGGGTGGCTCAGTTGAAATGGACTTTCCTGAGCATGGGCCCTAATGTGTTTTTCTGACCATGAGGGCCTTGGAATGGGGCGGTGGCTACGGGACCCTGAAGTACTCTCCTAAGCTTTGGACATATCTCCCATGCACAGGTTTCCTTGTGGAGACGAGATGAGTTCTGATGGGTGCCTCAGGAAAACCCCTATGCTCGTATTGGAATCAGGCTTTTGAGGACACATGCCTGTAACCCAAAGCAATGGATCCTATTATGGCCTAGGGTCCTGTCTGGTTCAATCTTCTTCTCTGGGGACATCCATCTATGGTATGAGTGGAGGTCGATTATCAGCTGGTGTCAGACAGCCCTTGTTTTTTCCGGGCGTCCTACACTATTGGGATGACCTCATGGACTTTGGAGGTTTCTCCTAATTTGTACGATTTGGGACCATGGAATGGGCAGAATTCCCATGGATTGGTAGGCACAGTCCTAATGTGTGGCTCCAAGGGCCCAGCCTGGAGGGTGTGTGGCCCAAGACTTTGAGGACAGAAGTCTGAAAACACAAACTCAGCTTAGGTTTGGGGACGTAGGTATGGCAGGCCCGATCTACAAACCATGAGAAGAACTCTTCAGGATATGAAGAAAGTGCGAGTCTGAGGCGCTTGCTCAGGCTTTTGTCTCTGGATTTTGTATCAGCGATGGCCGTGGAATGTCGGGGAGGCCTCATGGGCCATGGACGAATCTTCCTCTCTGAGGATTTGGCCCGATTCCCAATTGCTCTTCGTCAATCTGTGGGATGGGAGGACTCATTTCAGTTTTGTTACCTCAGGTCTCCCACCAAAAGAGGAATTCCAAAGCCAAGCCGTGGGGAAGACTGAAGGGACAACCTGAACTATGGCTAAAAATTGGGACCTAGGGGCATGGCAAGCCCAATATGCTATCTCTTCATCCAGCCACTGAGTGGCCTTACTTGAGGACTGGGCTCAGCCTGAGGGTCACAATGTGTGTTTGTGACCAATGTGGCCCGCGAGCAGGGGCGGGGCCTCAAGGGCCACACTGGTTTCAACTACAGTGAACGTTAGACAACATGCCAACCAAGGGTTTCTTGCCATGGGGAAGGAGTTCTGGTTTCTGCATCACCTTCAACCCTGGGCAGTTATTGGAGATAAGGTCTAGGTTCTGAAACCTGAAAACCGAGGTTGGGAAGAGATGAGGATCTAAGGCCATGGCGGCTCGATGTGCTCAGTGTGCGGCCAGCTGTCTGGGAGGGGCCAGGAGGTCCAGGCTCAGGCTGTGTCAGAAAGGGCATTAGTGCCCTGGTCAGCCTATGTATTTGGGGTACAGCCAAGGTCGGTGCAGGTTGATCCTCATTTGGGGTTACTGGGTAGCCCCAGAGGACAATGTTTTTTCTTCTGGAGGGCAGGCAGAGTGCTGCATTGTAGTTCTGGATTGCCAAACTGGAGGGCTTGTGGGCCAGTAGTCTGACGACAAAAGTCTGAGAACACAAGCTAGGCTTTGGTTTCTGGGTGAGGCCATGGCAGGCACAATCTACAGCCCTGAATCGAGATCTCGTGCATCTGAAGTCAGGGCGAGGTTCAGACGATTGCTCAGGTTGGAGTTTCTGCCCCTGATGGCCCCTTCATGAATGGGGGGGGCATCACGAGGCCATGGGGTTTTTCCCACGATGGGAGTTGTGAGAAGCTCCAAACTGCAGAGAGTCTTCTGCAGGAAAATTGAGACCTGTTGTATGGCTCCAGGCCAATGATTCTGAGCAGGGTTCTAAGGATGGATGGCTGGGTAGCCCACCTCGCATTCCAATTGTCTCCTAGCAACAAGACAGGTTAGATCTCCTGGATCTGTGGGGAGCAACTGAGGACGCTGAGTTGAAATGGACACCCCTGGGGATGGGTCCTAATGTGCTTTTGTGTCTATGGAGACCTTGGAATGAAGCGGTGGCACTGGGGCCCTAAAGGGTTCTCCTAATCAGAGGCTTTGACACAGCTCCAACGTGCAAGTTTCCCATGTGTAGATGAGATGTTTTCTGATGGGTGAGTGTAGAAACAGCTAGATGCTGCTTTTGAAATCCAGGCCTCTGAGGAGAGATGCCTGGAAACCAAAGCAATGGATCTGATTAGGGCCTAGGGGCCTGTTCTTTCCTTTTTAACTCTGGGGACATCTGTCTATGGGTCTGAGTGCAGGTAGGTGCTCAGTTGGGCTCAGATTGCCCCTGTTTTTCCTGGGAAGCCACCACTATTGAGATGGATCAGGGACTTTGGAGGTTTATCCTATTAGAAGGGTTGTGACCATTGGAATGGGCACACACAATTCCCTTGGAGAGGGCAAGTACAGTCCTCAGGTTTGGCTCCAGGGGCCTGAGCCTGTAGGTTGTGTAGGCCAGGGCTGTTTGGACAGTTGTCTGAAAACACAATCTCGGCTTATGTTTCGGGTCATAGGTATGGCAGGACTGACCTAAAGACCATGAGGAGAACTCTTCGGGATTTGAGAGAAGGGCGAGTGTGAGGCTCCTGCTCAAGTTTTTGTCTCTGGATATCGTGTCACTCATGGTCGTGGAATTTCTGGGTGACTTCATGGGAAATGGACGAGTCTTACTCTCTGGTGGTTTGTACCCGTCCAAAGAGTTTGGGGTCATTTTGTGGGCTGGAAGAAGTCCGTTTTGTTGTTGTTGTTGTTTTCTTTTTTAACCTCAGGTGTCCCACCAAATGAGGGATTCCAGAGTAGAGCCCTGTGGAGGGGCGACTGGACAATCAGAAATCTGGTTAAAAATTGGGGCCTAGGGACATGTCAAGCCCACTATGGCATCTTATGGTGCAGCCACTGAGAGGACTTACTAGAGGACAGGACTCATGCTGAGGGTCACAATGCGTGTGTATGCCCTCTTCGCACTCAAGAATGGGCGGGGCCTCATGGTGAATGCTGGTTTCTCCTACACTGAACGTTGGACAACGTGCCAACCACAAGGGTTCTTGTCATGGGTAAGGAGGAGTTCTGATTTCTGCATGACACTCACCCCTGGGCAGTGATTGGAGATTAGTTCTCGGTTCTGAAGCTTGAAAACTGAGGTAGGGAAGAGATGATGACCTAAGGCCATGGCGGGTTTTATGTGCTCAGTGTGCGGTCAGCTTTCTGGGTGTTGAACAGGAGGTCCGGGCTCAGGTTGTGTTCGACAGTGCATTAGTGCCCAGGTTAGACTATATCATTTGGGTAAAGTCGAGTGCTGTGTAGGTTTATCCTCATTTAAGGTGCCTGGGCAGCTCATGAGGCAATAATTTTTTTTCTAGAGGGCAGGCAGAGTGCTGCATTTTGGGTCCGGAATTGCCAAACTTGAAGGCTTCGGGGCCAGGAGTGTGAGGACGGAAGTCTGAGAAGACAAGCTAGACTTGGGTTTCAGGGCGAGGGCACGGCAGGTACCCCCTGCAGATCTGAACCAATATCTCATGCATCTGAAGTCAGGGAGAGGATCAGACGTTGGCTCAGGTTGGAGTTTCTGTGCATGACGGCCGCTTCATGAAGGGAGCGGAATCTCGGGGCAATTGAGGTTTTCCCACGTTGGGAGTTGTGGGATGCCCCCTTCAAGGATTCCTTCTGCGGGACAATTGAGACCTGTTGGATAGCTCCAGGACATCCCATATGGAATGACTCCAGAGCACCGTTCGTGGATGGATGCCTGGGAAGCCCGCCTCACATTCCAATTGTCTCCTAGCAACAAGACAGTTTAGATCTGATGGCTCTGCCGGAGCAACCGGGGTGGCTGAGTTGAAATGGACTTTCCTGAGCATGGGCCCTAATGTGTTTTTCTGACCATGAGGGCCTTGGAATGGGGCGGTGGCTACGGGACCCTGAAGTACTCTCCTAAGCTTTGGACATATCTCCCATGCACAGGTTTCCTTGTGGAGACGAGATGAGTTCTGATGGGTGCCTCAGGAAAACCCCTATGCTCGTATTGGAATCAGGCTTTTGAGGACACATGCCTGTAACCCAAAGCAATGGATCCTATTATGGCCTAGGGTCCTGTCTGGTTCAATCTTCTCTGGAGACATCCATCTATGGTATGAGAGGAGGTCGATTATCAGCTGGTGTCAGACAGCCCTTGTTTGTTCCGGGCGACCTACACTATTGGGATGGCCTCAGGGACTTTGGAGGTTTTTCTTAATTTGTACGATTTGGGACCATGGAATGGGCAGAATTCCCATGGATTGGTAGGCACAGTCCTAATGTGTGGCTCCAATGGCCCAGCCTGGAGGGTGTGTGGCCCAAGACTTTGAGGACAGAAGTCTGAAAACACAAACTCAGCTTAGGTTTGGGGACGTAGGTATGGCAGGCCCGATCTACAAACCATGAGAAGAACTCTTCAGGATATGAAGAAAGTGCGAGTCTGAGGCGCTTGCTCAGGCTTTTGTCTCTGGATTTTGTATCAGCGATGGCCGTGGAATGTCGGGGAGGCCTCATGGGCCATGGACGAATCTTCCTCTCTGAGGATTTGGCCCGATTCCCAATTGCTTTTCGTCAATCTGTGGGTTGGGAGGACTCATTTCAGTTTTGTTACCTCAGGTCTCCCACCAAAAGAGGAATTCCAAAGCCAAGCCGTGGGGAAGACTGAAGGGACAACCTGAACTATGGCTAAAAATTGGGACCTAGGGGCATGGCAAGCCCAATATGCTATCTCTTCATCCAGCCACTGAGTGGCCTTACTTGAGGACTGGGCTCAGCCTGAGGGTCACAATGTGTGTTTGTGACCAATGTGGCCCGCGAGCAGGGGCGGGGCCTCAAGGGCCACACTGGTTTCAACTACAGTGAACGTTAGACAACATGCCAACCAAGGGTTTCTTGCCATGGGGAAGGAGTTCTGGTTTCTGCATCACCTTCAACCCTGGGCAGTGATTGGAGATAAGGTCTAGGTTCTGAAACCTGAAAACCGAGGTTGGGAAGAGATGAGGATCTAAGGCCATGTCGGCTCGATGTGCTCAGTGTGCGGCCAGCTGTCTGGGAGGGGCCAGGAGGTCCAGGCTCAGGCTGTGTCAGAAAGGGCATTAGTGCCCTGGTCAGCCTATGTATTTGGGGTACAGCCAAGGTCGGTGCAGTTTGATCCTCATTTGGGGTTACTGGGTAGCCCCAGAGGACAATGTTTTTTCTTCTGGAGGGCAGGCAGAGTGCTGCATTGTAGTTCTGGATTGCCAAACTGGAGGGCTTGTGGGCCAGTAGTCTGACGACAAAAGTCTGAGAACACAAGCTAGGCTTTGGTTTCTGGGTGAGGCCATGGCAGGCACAATCTACAGCCCTGAATCGAGATCTCGTGCATCTGAAGTCAGGGCGAGGTTCAGACGATTGCTCAGGTTGGAGTTTCTGCCCCTGATGGCCCCTTCATGAATGGGGGGGGCATCACGAGGCCATGGGGGTTTTCCCACGATGGGAGTTGTGAGAAGCTCCAAACTGCAGAGAGTCTTCTGCAGGACAATTGAGACCTGTTGTATGGCTCCAGGCCAATGATTCTGAGCAGGGTTCTAAGGATGGATGGCTGGGTAGCCCACCTCGCATTCCAATTGTCTCCTAGCAACAAGACAGGTTAGATCTCCTGGATCTGTGGGGAGCAACTGAGGACGCTGAGTTGAAATGGACACCCCTGGGGATGGGTCCTAATGTGCTTTTGTGTCTATGGAGACCTTGGAATGAAGCGGTGGCACTGGGGCCCTAAAGGGTTCTCCTAATCAGAGGCTTTGACACAGCTCCAACGTGCAAGTTTCCCATGTGTAGATGAGATGTTTTCTGATGGGTGAGTGTAGAAACAGCTAGATGCTGCTTTTGAAATCCAGGCCTCTGAGGAGAGATGCCTGGAAACCAAAGCAATGGATCTGATTAGGGCCAAGGGGCCTCTTCTTTCCTTTTTAACTCTGGGGACATCTGTCTATGGGTCTGAGTGCAGGTAGGTGCTCAGTTGGACTCAGATTGCCCCTGTTTTTCCTGGGAAGCCACCACTATTGAGATGGATCAGGGACTTTGGAGGTTTATCCTATTAGAAGGGTTGTGACCATTGGAATGGGCACACACAATTCCCTTGGAGAGGGCAAGTACAGTCCTCAGGTTTGGCTCCAGGGGCCTGAGCCTGTAGGTTGTGTAGGCCAGGGCTGTTTGGACAGTTGTCTGAAAACACAATCTCGGCTTATGTTTCGGGTCATAGGTATGGCAGGACTGACCTAAAGACCATGAGGAGAACTCTTCGGGATTTGAGAGAAGGGCGAGTGTGAGGCTCCTGCTCAAGTTTTTGTCTCTGGATATCGTGTCACTCATGGTCGTGGAATTTCTGGGTGACTTCATGGGAAATGGACGAGTCTTACTCTCTGGTGGTTTGGCCCCGTCCAAAGAGTTTGGGGTCATTCTGTGTGCTGGAAGAAGTCCGTTTTGTTGTTGTTGTTGTTTTCTTTTTTAACCTCAGGTGTCCCACCAAATGAGGGATTCCATAGTAGAGCCCTGTGGAGGGGCGACTGGACAATCAGAAATCTGGTTAAAAATTGGGGCCTAGGGACATGTCAAGCCCTATGACATCTTATGGTGCAGCCACTGAGAGGACTTACTAGAGGACAGGACTCATGCTGAGGGTCATAATGCGTGTGTATGCCCTCGTCGCACTTAAGAATGGGCGGGGCCTCAGGGTGAATGCTGGTTTCTCCTACACTGAACGTTGGACAACGTGCCAACCACAAGGGTTCTTGCCATGGGTAAGGAGGAGTTCTGATTTCTGCATCACACTCACCCCTGGGCAGTGATTGGAGATAAGGTCTCGGATCTGAAGCCTGAAAACTGAGGTAGGGAAGAGATGATGACTTAAGGCCATGGCGGGTTTTATGTGCTCAGTGTGCGGTCAGCTTTCTGGGTGTTGGTCAGGAGGTCCGGGCTCAGGTTGTGTTCGACAGTGCATTAGTGCCCAGGTTAGACTATATCATTAGGGTAAAGTCGAGTGCTGTGTGGGTTTATCCTCATTTAAGGTGCCTGGGCAGCTCATGAGGCAATAATTTTTTTTCTAGAGGGCAGGCAGAGTGCTGCATTGTGGGTCCGGAATTGCCAAACTTGAGGGCTTCGGGGCCAGGAGTATGAGGAGGAAGTATGGGAAGACAAGGTAGACTTGGGTTTCAGGGCGAGGGCACGGCAGGTACCCCCTGCAGATCTGAACCAATATCTCATGCATCTGAAGTCAGGGCGAGGATCAGACGTTGGCTCAGG
This sequence comes from Mustela nivalis, assembly GCF_964662115.1. Classification (NCBI taxonomy): domain Eukaryota; kingdom Metazoa; phylum Chordata; class Mammalia; order Carnivora; family Mustelidae; genus Mustela; species Mustela nivalis. Next base: position 813,603 of record NW_028136307.1, on the reverse strand, counting down.
TTGGAGTTGCTGTGCATGACGGCCGCTTCATGAAGGGAGCAGAACCTCGGCTCCATTGAGGTTTTCCCACGTTGGGAGTTGTGGGATGCCCCCTTCAAGGATTCCTTCTGCGGGACAATTGAGACCTGTTGGACAGCTCCAGGACATCCCATATGGAATGACTCCAGAGAACCGTTTGTGGATGGATGCCTGGGAAGCCCGCCTCGCATTCCAATTGTCTCCTAGCAACAAGACAGTTTAGATCTGATGGCTCTGCCGGAGCAACCGGGGTGGCTGAGTTGAAATGGACTTTCCTGAGGATGGGCCCTAATGTGTTTTTCTGACCATGAGGGCCTTGGAATGGGGCGGTGGCTACGGGACCCTGAAGTACTCTCCTAAGCTTTGGACATATCTCCCATGCACAGGTTTCCTTGTGGAGACAAGATGAGTTCTGATGGGTGCCTCAGGAAAACCCCTATGCTCGTATTGGAATCAGGCTTTTGAGGACACATGCCTGTAACCCAAAGCAATGGATCCTATTATGGCCTAGGGTCCTGTCTGGTTCAATCTTCTTCTCTGGGGACATCCATCTATGGTATGAGTGGAGGTCGATTATCAGCTGGTGTCAGACAGCCCTTGTTTTTTCCGGGCGTCCTACACTATTGGGATGACCTCATGGACTTTGGAGGTTTCTCCTAATTTGTACGATTTTGGACCATGGAATGGACAGAATTCCCATGGATTGGTAGGCACAGTCCTAATGTGTGGCTCCAAGGGCCCAGCCTGGAGTGTGTGTGGCCCAAGACTTTGAGGACAGAAGTCTGAAAACACAAACTCAGCTTAGGTTTGGGGACGTAGGTATGGCAGGCCCGATCTACAAACCATGAGAAGAACTCTTCAGGATATGAAGAAAGTGCGAGTCTGAGGCGCTTGCTCAGGCTTTTGTCTCTGGATTTTGTATCGGGATGGCCGTGGAATGTCGGGGAGGCCTCATGGGCCATGGACGAATCTTCCTCTCTGAGGATTTGGCCCAATTCCCAATTGCTTTTCGTCAATCTGTGGGATGGGCGGACTCATTTCAGTTTTGTTACCTCAGGTGTCCCACCAAAAGAGGAATTCCAAAGCCAAGCCGTGGGGAAGACTGAAGGGACAACCCGAACTATGGTTAAAAATTAGGGCCTAGGTGCATGGCAAGCCCAATATGCTATCTCTTCATCCAGGCACTGAGTGGCCTTACTTGAGGACTGGGCTCAGCATGAGGGTCACAATGTGTGTTTGTGACCAATGTGGCCCGCGAGTACGGGCGGGGCCTCAAGGGCCACACTGGTTTCAACTACACTGAACGTTAGACAACATGCCAACCAAGGGTTTCTTGCCATGGGGAAGGAGTTCTGATTTCTGCATCACCTTCAACCCTGGGCAGTGATTGGAGATAAGGTCTAGGTTCTGAAACCTGAAAACCGAGGTTGGGACGAGATGAGGATCTAAGGCCACGGCGGCTCGATGTGCTCAGTGTGCGGCCAGCTGTCTGGGAGGGGCCAGGAGGTCCAGGCTCAGGCTGTGTCAGAAAGGGCATTAGTGCCCTGGTCAGCCTATGTATTTGGGGTACAGCCAAGGTCGGTGCAGGTTGATCCTCATTTGGGGTTACTGGGTAGCCCCAGAGGACAATGTTTTTTCTTTGGAGGCAGGCAGAGTGCTGCATTGTAGTTCTGGATTGCCAAACTGGAAGGCTTGTGGGCCAGTAGTCTGACGACAAAAGTCTGAGAACACAAGCTAGGCTTAGGTTTCTGGGTGAGGCCATGGCAGGCACAATCTACAGACCGGAATCGAGATCTCGTGCATCTGAAGTCAGGGCGAGGTTCAGACGATTGCTCAGGTTGGAGTTTCTGCCCCTGATGGCCCCTTCATGAATGGGGGGGGCATCACGAGGCCATGGGGGTTTTCCCACGATGGGAGTTGTGAGAAGCTCCAAACTGCAGAGAGTCTTCTGCAGGACAATTGAGACCTGTTGTATGGCTCCAGGCCAATGATTCTGAGCAGGGTTCTAAGGATGGATGGCTGGGTAGCCCACCTCGCATTCCAATTGTCTCCTAGCAACAAGACAGGTTAGATCTCCTGGATCTGTGGGGAGCAACTGAGGACGCTGAGTTGAAATGGACACACCTTGGGATAGGTCCTAATGTGCTTTTGTGTCTATGGAGACCTTGGAATGAAGCGGTGGCACTGGGGCCCTAAAGGGTTCTCCTAATCAGAGGCTTTGACACAGCTCCAACGTGCAAGTTTCCCATGTGTAGATGAGATGTTTTCTGATGGGTGAGTGTAGAAACAGCTATATGCTGCTTTTAAAATCCAGGCCTCTGAGGAGAGATGACTGGAAACAAAAGCAATGGATCTGATTAGGGCCTAGGGGCCTGTTCTTTCCTTTTTACCTCTGGGGACATCTGTCTATGGGTCTGAGTGCAGGTAGGTGCTCAGTTGGGCTCAGATTGCCTCTGTTTTTTCCTGGGAAGCCACCACTATTGAGATGGATCAGGGACTTTGGAGGTTTATCCTATTAGAAGGGTTGTGGCCATTGGAATGGACACACACAATAACCTTGGAGAGGGCAAGTACACTCCTCAGGTTTGGCTCCAGGGGCCTGAGCCTGTAGGTTGTGTAGGCCAGGGCTGTTTGGACAGTTGTCTGAAAACACAAACTCGGCTTATGTTTCGGGTCATAGGTATGGCAGGACTGACCTACAGACCATGAGGAGAACTCTTCGGGATTTGAAAGAAGGGCGAGTGTGAGGCTCCTGCTCAAGTTTTTGTCTCTGGATATCGTGTCACTCATGGTCGTGGAATTTCTGGTGACTTCATGGGAAATGGACGAGTCTTAGTCTCTGGTGGTTTGGCCCAATCCAAAGAGTTTGGGGTCATTCTGTGGGCTGGAAGAAGTCCGTTTTGTTGTTGTTGTTGTTGTTGTTGTTTTCTTTTTTAACCTCAGGTGTCCCACCAAATGAGGGATTCCAGAGTAGAGCCCTGGGGAGGGGCGACTGGACAATCAGAAATCTGGTTAAAAATTGGGGCCTAGGGACATGTCAAGCCCATTATGACATCTAATGGTCCAGCCACTGAGAGGACTTACTAGAGGACAGGACTCATGCTGAGGGTCACAATGCGTGTGTATGCCCTCGTCGCACTCAAGAATGGGCGGGGCCTCAGGGTGAATGCTGGTTTCTCCTACACTGAACGTTGGACAACGTGCCAACCACAAGGGTTCTTGCCATGGGTAAGGAGGAGTTCTGATTTCTGCATCACACTCACCCCTGGGCAGTGATTGGAGATAAGGTCTCGGATCTGAAGCCTGAAAACTGAGGTAGGGAAGGGATGATGACCTAAGGCCATGGCGGGTTTTATGTGCTCAGTGTGCGGTCAGCTTTCTGGGTGTTGGTCAGGAGGTCCGGGCTCAGGTTGTGTTCGACAGTGCATTAGTGCCCAGGTTAGACTATATCATTTGGGTAAAGTCGAGTGCTGTGTAGGTTTATCCTCATTTAAGGTGCATGGGCAGCTCATGAGCAATAATTTTTTTTCTAGAGGGCAGGCAGAGTGCTGCATTGTGAGTCCGGAATGGCTAAACTTGAGGGCTTCGGGGCCAGTTGTGTGAGGACGGAAGTCTGAGAAGACAAGCTAGACTTGGGTTTCAGGGCGAGGGCACGGCAGGTACCCCCTGCAGATCTGAACCAATATCTCATGCATCTGAAGTCAGGGCAGGGATCAGACGTTGGCTCAGGTTGGAGTTTCTGTGCATGACGGCCGCTTCATGAAGGGAGCGGAATCTCGGGGCCATTGAGGTTTTCCCAAGTTGGGAGTTGTGGGATGCCCCCTTCAAGGATTCCTTCTGCGGGACAATTGAGACCTGTTGGACAGCTCCAGGACATCCCATATGGAATGACTCCAGAGCACCGTTCGTGGATGGATGCCTGGGAAGCCCGCCTCGCATTCCAATTGTCTCCTAGCAACAAGACAGTTTAGATCTGATGGCTCTGCCAGAGCAACCGGGGTGGCTGAGTTGAAATGGACTTTCCTGAGGATGGGCCCTAATGTGTTTTTCTGACCATGAGGGCCTTGGAATGGGGCGGTGGCTACGGGACCCTGAAGTACTCTCCTAAGCTTTGGACATATCTCCCATGCACAGGTTTCCTTGTGGAGACGAGATGAGTTCTGATGGGTGCCTCAGGAAAACCCCTATGCTCGTATTGGAATCAGGCTTTTGAGGACACATGCTTGTAACCCAAAGCAATGGATCCTATTATGGCCTAGGGTCCTGTCTTGTTCAATCTTCTTCTCTGGGGACATCCATCTATGGTATGAGTGGAGGTCGATTATCAGCTGGTGTCAGACAGCCCTTGTTTTTTCCGGGCGTCCTACACTATTGGGATGACCTCAGGGACTTTGGAGGTTTCTCCTAATTTGTACGATTTTGAACCATGGAATGGGCAGAATTCCCATGGATTGGAAGGCACAGTCCTAATGTGTGGCTCCAAGGGCCCAGCCTGGAGGGTGTGTGGCCCAAGACTTTGAGGACAGAAGTCTGAAAACACAAACTCAGCTCAGGTTTGGGGACGTAGGTATGGCAGGCCCGATCTACAAACCATGAGAAGAACTCTTCAGGATATGAAGAAAGTGCGAGTCTGAGGCGCTTGCTCAGGCTTTTGTCTCTGGATTTTGTATCAGCGATGGCCGTGGAATGTCGGGGAGGCCTCATGGGCCATGGACGAATCTTCCTCTCTGAGGATTTGGCCCGATTCCCAATTGCTCTTCGTCAATCTGTGGGATGGGAGGACTCATTTCAGTTTTGTTACCTCAGGTGTCCCACCATAAGAGGAATTCCAAAGCCAAGCCGTGGGGAAGACTGAAGGGACAACCCGAACTATGGTTAAATATTGGGGCCTAGGTGCATGGCAAGCCCAATATGCTATCTCTTCATCCAGGCACTGAGTGGCCTTACTTGAGGACTGGGCTCAGCCTGAGGGTCACAATGTGTTTTTGTGACCAATGTGGCCCGCGATTACGGGCGGGGCCTCAAAGGCCACACTGGTTTCAACTACACTGAATGTTAGACAACATGCCAACCAAGGGTTTCTTGCCATGGGGAAGGAGTTCTGATTTCTGCATCACCTTCAACCCTGGGCAGTGATTGGAGATAAGGTCTAGGTTCTGAAACCTGAAAACCGAGGTTGGGACGAGATGAGTATCTAAGGCCACGGCGGCTCGATGTGCTCAGTGTGCGGCCAGCTGTCTGGGAGGGGCCAGGAGGTCCAGGCTCAGGCTGTGTCAGAAAGGGCATTAGTGCCCTGGTCAGCCTATGTATTTGGGGTACAGCCAAGTTCGGTGCAGGTTGATCCTCATTTGGGGTTACTGGGTAGCCCCAGAGGACAATGTTTTTTCTTCTGGAGGGCAGGCAGAGTGCTGCATTGTAGTTCTGGCTTGCCAAACTGGAAGGCTTGTGGGCCAGTAGTCTGACGACAAAAGTCTGAGAACACAAGCTAGGCTTAGGTTTCTGGGTGAGGCCATGGCAGGCACAATCTACAGCCCTGAATCGAGATCTCGTGCATCTGAAGTCAGGGCGAGGTTCAGACGATTGCTCAGGTTGGAGTTTCTGCCCCTGATGGCCCCTTCATGAATGGGGGGGGCATCTGGAGGCCATCGGGGTTTTCACACGATGGGAGTTGTGAGAAGCTCCAAACTGCAGAGAGTCTTCTGCAGGACAATTGAGACCTGTTGTATGGCTCCAGGCCAATGATTCTGAGCAGGGTTCTAAGGATGGATGGCTGGGTAGCCCACCTCGCATTCCAATTGTCTCCTAGCAACAAGACAGGTTAGATCTCCTGGATCTGTGGGGAGCAACTGAGGACGCTGAGTTGAAATGAACACACCTGGGGATGGGTCCTAATGTGCTTTTGTGTCTATGGAGAACTTGGAATGAAGCGGTGGCACTGGGGCCCTAAAGGCTTCTCCTAAACAGAGGCTTTGACACAGCTCCAACGTGCAAATTTCCCATGTGTAGATGAGATGTTTTCTGATGGGTGAGTGTAGAAACAGCTATATGTTGCTATTAAAATCCAGGCCTCTGAGGAGAGATGACTGGAAACAAAAGCAATGGATCTGATTAGGGCCTAGGGGCATGTTCTTTCCTTTTTACATCTGGGGACATCTGTCTATGGGTCTGAGTGCAGGTAGGTGCTCAGTTGGGCTCAGATTGCCCCTGTTTTTTACTGGGAAGCCACCACTATTGAGATGGATCAGGGACTTTGGAGGTTTATCCTATTAGAAGGGTTGTGGCCATTGGAATGGGCACACACAATAACCTTGGAGAGGGCAAGTACAGTCCTCAGGTTTGGCTCCAGGGGCCTGAGCCTGTAGGTTGTGTAGGCCAGGGCTTTTTGGACAGTTGTCTGAAAACACAAACTCGGCTTATGTTTCGGGTCATAGGTATGGCAGGACTGACCTACAGACCATGAGGAGAACTCTTCGGGATTTGAAAGAAGGGCGAGTGTGAGGCGCCTGCTCAAGTTTTTGTCTCTGGATATCGTGTCACTCATGGTCGTGGAATTTCTGGGTGACTTCATGGGAAATGGACGAGTCATACTCTCTGGTGCTTTGGCCCCGTCCAAAGAGTTTGGGATCATTCTGTGGGCTGGAAGAAGTCCGTTTTGTTGTTGTTGTTGTTGTTGTTGTTTTCTTTTTTAACCTCAGGTGTCCCACCAAGTGAGGGATTCCAGAGTAGAGCCCTGGGGAGGGGCGACTGGACAATCATAAATCTGGTTAAAAATTGGGGCCTAAGGACATGTCAAGCCCATTATGACATCTAATGGTCCAGCCACTGAGAAGACTTACTAGAGGACAGGACTCATGCTGAGGGTCACAATGCGTGTGTATGCCCTCGTCGCACTCAAGAATGGGCGGGGCCTCAGGGTGAATGCTGGTTTCTCCTACACTGAACGTTGGACAACGTGCCAACCACAAGGGTTCTTGCCATGGGTAAGGAGGAGTTCTGATTTCTGCATCACACTCACCCCTGGGCAGTGATTGGAGATAAGGTCTCGGATCTGAAGCCTGAAAACTGAGGTAGGGAAGGGATGATGACCTAAGGCCATGGTGGGTTTTATGTGCTCAGTGTGCGGTCAGCTTTCTGGGTGTTGGTCAGGAGGTCCGGGCTCAGGTTGTGTTCGACAGTGCATTAGTGCCCAGGTTAGACTATATCATTTGGGTAAAGTCGAGTGCTGTGTAGGTTGATCCTCATTTAAGGTGCCTGGGCAGCTCATGAGGCAATAATTTTTTTTCTAGAGGGCAGGCAGAGTGCTGCATTGTGGGTCCGGAATTGCCAAACTTGAGGGCTTCGGGGCCAGGAGTGTGAGGACGGAAGTCTGAGAAGACAAGCTAGACTTGGGTTTCAGGGCGAGGGCACGGCAGGTACCCCCTGCAGATCTGAACCAATATCTCATGCATCTGAAGTCAGGGCGAGGATCAGACGTTGGCTCAGGTTGGAGTTTCTGTGCATGACGGCCGCTTCATGAAGGGAGCGGAATCTCGGGGCCATTGAGGTTTTCCCACGTTGGGAGTTGTGGGATGCCCCCTTCAAGGATTCCTTCTGCGGGACAATTGAGACCTGTTGGACAGCTCCAGGACATCCCATATGGAATGACTCCAGAGCACCGTTCGAGGATGGATGCCTGGGAAGCCCGCCTCGCATTCAAAATTGTCTCCAAGCAACAAGACAGTTTAGATCTGATGGCTCTGCCGGAGCAACCGGGGTGGCTGAGTTGAAATGGACTTTCCTGAGGATGGGCCCTAATGTGTTTTTCTGACCATGAGGGCCTTGGAATGGGGCGGTGGCTACGGGACCCTGAAGTACTCTCCTAAGCTTTGGACATATCTCCCATGCACAGGTTTCCTTGTGGAGACGAGATGAGTTCTGATGGGTTCCTCAGGAAAACCCCTATGCTCGTATTGGAATCAGGCTTTTGAGGACACATGCCTGTAACCCAAAGCAATGGATCCTATTATGGCCTAGGGTCCTGTCTGGTTCAATCTTCTTCTCTGGGGACATCCATCTATGGTATGAGTGGAGGTCGATTATCTGCTGGTGTCAGACAGCCCTTGTTTGTTCCGGGCGTCCTACACTATTGGCATGGCCTCAGGGACTTTGGAGGTTTCTCCTAATTTGTACGATTTTGGACCAAGGAATGGGCAGATTTCCATGGATTGGTAGGCACAGTCCTAATGTGTGGCTCCAAGGGCCCAGCCTGGAGGGTGTGTGGCCCAAGACTTTGAGGACAGAAGTCTGAACACACAAACTCAGCTTAGGTTTGGGGACGTAGGTATGGCAGGCCCGATCTACAAACCATGAGAAGAACTCTTCTGGACATGAAGAAAGTGCGAGTCTGAGGCGCTTGCTCAGGCTTTTGTCTCTGGATTTTGTATCAGCGATGGCCGTGGAATGTCCGGGAGGCCTCATAGGCCATGGACGAATCTTCCTCTCTGAGGATTTGGCCCGATTCCCAATTGCTTTTCGTCAATCTGTGGGATGGGAGGACTCATTTCAGTTTTGTTAGCTCTGGTGTCCCACCAAAAGAGGAATTCCAAAGCCAAGCCGTGGGGAAGACTGAAGGGACAACCCGAACTATGGTTAAAAATTGGGGCCTAGGGGCATGGCAAGCCCAATATGCTATCTCTTCATCCAGCCACTGAGTGGCCTTACTTGAGGACTCGGCTCAGCCAGAGGGTCACAATGTGTTTGTGACCAATGTGGCCCGCGAGCATGGGCGGGGCCTCAAGGGCCACACTGGTTTCAACTACACTGAACGTTGGACAACATGCCAACAAAGGGTTTCTAGCCATGGGGAAGGAGTTCTGATTTCTGCATCACCTTCAACCCTGGGCAGTGATTGGAGATAAGGTCTAGGTTCTGAAACCTGAAAACCGAGGTTGGGAAGAGATGACGACCTAAGGCCACAGCGGCTCGATGTGCTCAGTGTGCAGCCAGCTATCTGGGAGGGGTCAGGAGGTCCAGGCTCAGCCTGTGTCAGAAAGGACATTAGTGCCCTGGTCAGCCTATGTATTTGGGGTACAGCCAAGTTCGGTGCAGGTTGTTCCTCATTTGGGGTTACTGGGTAGCCCCAGAGGACAATGTTTTTTCTTCTGGAGGGCAGGCAGAGTGCTGCGTTGTAGTTCTGGATTGCCAAACTGGAGGGCTTGTGGGCCAGTAGTCTGACGACAAAAGTCTGAGAACACAAGCTAGGCTTAGGTTTCTGGGTGGGCCATGGCAGGCAGAATCTACAGCCCTGAATCGAGATCTCGTGCATCTGAAGTCAGGGCGAGGATCAGACGATTGCTCAGGTTGGAGTTTCTGCCCCTGATGGCCCCTTCTTGAATGGGGGGGCATCACGATGCCATGGGGGTTTTCCCACGATGGGAATTGTGAGAAGCTCTAAACTGCAGAGAGTCTTCTGCAGGACAATTGAGACCTGTTGTATGTCTCCAGGCCAATGATTCTGAGCAGGGTTCTAAGGATGGATGGCTGGGTAGCCCACCTCGCATTCCAATTGTCTCCTAGCAACAAGACAGGTTATTTCTCCTGGATCTGTGGGGAGCAACCGAGGACGCTGAGTTGAAATGGACACCCCTGGGGATGGGTCCTAATGTGCTTTTGTGTCTATGGAGACCTTGGAATGAAGCGGTGGCACTGGGGCCCTAAAGGCTTCTCCTAAACAGAGGCTTTGACACAGCTCCAACGTGCAAGTTTCCCATGTGTAAATGAGATGTTTTCTGATGGGTGAGTGTAGAAACAGCTAGATGCTGCTTTTGAAATCCAGGCCTCTGAGGAGAGATGCCTGGAAACCAAACCAATAGATCTGATTAGTGCCTAGGGGCCTGTTCTTTCCTTTTTCCCTCTGGGGACATCTGTCTATGGGTCTGAGTGCAGGTAGGTGCTCAGTTGGGTTCAGAATTCCCCTGATTTTCCTGGGAATCCACCACTATTGAGATGGATCAGGGACTATGGAAGTTTATCCTATTAGAAGGGTTGTGGCCATTGGAATGGGCACACACAATGCCCTTGGAGAGGGCAAGTACAGTCCTCAGGTTGGGCTCCAGGGGCCTGAGCCTGTAGGTTGTGTAGGCCAGGGCTGTTTGGACTGTTGTCTGAAAACACAAACTCGGCTTATGTTTCGGGTCATAGGTATGGCAGGACTGACCTACAGACCATGAGGAGAACTCTTCAGGATTTGAAAGAAGGGAGAGTGTGAGGCTCCTGCTCAAGTTTTTGTCTCTGGATATCGTGTCACTCATGGTCGTGGAATTTCTGGGTGACTTCATGGGAAATGGACGAGACTTACTCTCTGCTGGTTTGGCGCCGTCCAAAGAGTTTGGGGTCATTCCGTGGGCTGGAAGAAGTCCGTTTTGTTGTTGTTGTTGTTGTTGTTGTTTTCTTTTTTAACCTCAGGAGTCCCAACAAATGAGGGTTTCCAGTGTAGAGCCCTGGGAAGGGGCGACTGGACAATTAGAAATCTGGTTAAAAATTTGGGCCTAGGGACATGTCAAGCCCATTATGACATCTAATGCTGCAGCCACTGAGAGGACTTACTAGAGGACAGGACTCATTCTGAGGGTCACAATGCGTGTGTATGCCCTCGTCGCACTCAAGAATGGGCGGGGCCTCAGGGTGAATGCTGGTTTCTCCTACACTGAACGTTGGACAACGTGCCAACCACAAGGGTTCTTGCCATGGGTAAGGAGGAGTTCTGATTTCTGCATCACACTCACCCCTGGGCAGTGATTGGAGATAAGGTCTCGGATCTGAAGCCTGAAAACTGAGGTAGGGAAGAGATGATGACCTAAGGCCATGGCGGGTTTTATGTGCTCAGTGTGCGGTCAGCTTTCTGGGTGTTGGTCAGGAGGTCCGGGCTCAGGTTGTGTTCGACAGTGCATTAGTGCCCAGGTTAGACTATATCATTTGGGTAAAGTCGAGTGCTGTGTAGGTTTATCTTCATTTAAGGTGCCTGGGCAGCTAATGAGGCAATAATTTTTTTTCTAGAGGGCAGGCAGAGTGCTGCATTGTGGGTCCGGAATTGCCAAACTTGAGGGCTTCGGGGCCAGGAGTGTGAGGACGGAAGTCTGAGATAACAAGCTAGACTTGGGTTTCAGGGCGAGGGCACGGCAGGTACCCCCTGCAGATCTGAACCAATATCTCATGCATCTGAAGTCAGGGAGAGGATCAGACGTTGGCTCAGGTTGGAGTTTCTGTGCATGACGGCCGCTTCATGAAGGGAGCGGAATCTCGGGGCCATTGAGGTTTTCCCACGTTGGGAGTTGTGGAATGCCCCCTTCAAGGATTCCTTCTAAGGGACAATTGAGACCTGTTGGACAGCTCCAGGACATCCCATATGGAATGACTCCAGAGCACCGTTCGTGGATGGATGCCTGGGAAGCCCGCCTCACATTCCAATTGCCTCCTAGCAACAAGACTGTTTAGATCTGATGGCTCTGCCGGAGCAACCGGGGTGGCTGAGTTGAAATGGACTTTCCAGGGGATGGGCCCTAAGGTGTTTTTCTTTCCATGAGGGCCTTGGAATGGGGTGGTGGCAACGGGAACCTGAAGTACTCTCCTAAGCTTTGGACATGGCTCCCATGCACAAGTTTCCTTGTGGGGACGAGATGGGTTCTGATGGGTGCCTCAGGAAAACCCCTATGCTCGTATTGGAATCACGCTGTTGAGGACACATGCCTGTAACCCAAAGCAATGGATCCTATTATGGCCTAGGGTCCTGTCTGGTTCAATCTTCTTCTCTGGGGACATCCATCTATGGTATGAGTGGAGGTCGATTATCAGCTGGTGTCAGACAGCCCTTGTTTGTTCCGGGCGACCTACACTATTGGGATGGCCTCAGGACATTGGAGGTTTCTCCTAATTTGTACGATTTTGGACCATGGAATGGGCAGAATTCCCATGGATTGGTAGGCACAGTCCTAATGTGTGTCTCCAAGGGCCCAGCCTGGAGGGTGTGTGGCCCAAGACTTTGAGGACAGAAGTCTGAAAACACAAACTCAGCTTAGGTTTAGGGACGTAGGTATGGCAGGCCCGATCTACAAACCATGAGAAGAACTCTTCAGGATATGAAGTAAGTGCGAGTCTGAGGCGCTTGCTCAGGCTTTTGTCTCTGGATTTTGTATCAGCGATGGCCGTGGAATGTCGGGGAGGCCTCATGGGCCATGGACGAAACTTCCTATCTGAGGATTTGGCCCGATTCCCAATTGCTTTTCGTCAATCTGTGGGATGGGAGGACTCATTTCAGTTTTGTTAGCTCTGGTGTCCCACCAAAAGAGGAATTCCAAAGCCAAGCCGTGGGGAAGACTGAAGGGACAACCCGAACTATGGTTAAAAATTGGGACCTAGGGGCATGGCAAGCCCAATATGCTATCTCTTCATCCAGGCACTGAGTGGCCTTACTTGAGGACTGGGCTCAGCCTGAGGATCACAATGTGTGTTTGTGACCAATGTGGCCCGCGAGCACGGGCGGGGCCTCAAGGGCCACACTGGTTTCAACTACACTGAACGTTAGACAACATGCCAACCAAGGGTTTCTTGCCATGGGGAAGGAGTTCTGATTTCTGCATCACCTTCAACCATGGGCAGTGATTGGAGATAAGGTCTAGGTTCTGAAACCTGAAAACCGAGGTTGGGAAGAGATGAGGATCTAAGGCCACGGCAGCTCGATGTGCTCAGTGTGCGGCCAGCTGTCTGGGAGGGGCCAGGAGGTCCAGGCTCAGTCTGTGTCAGAAAGGGCATTAGTGCCCTGGTCAGCCTATGTATTTGGGGTACAGCCAAGGTCGGTGTAGGTTGATCCTCATTTGGGGTTACTGGGTAGCCCCAGAGGACAATGTTTTTTCTTCTGGAGGGCAGGCAGAGTGCTGCATTGTAGTTCTGGATTGCCAAACTGGAGGGCTTGTGGGCCAGTAGTCTGACGACAAAAGTCTGAGAACACAAGCTAGGCTTAGGTCTGGGTGAGGCCATGGCAGGCACAATCTACAGCCCTGAATCGAGATCTCGTGCATCTGAAGTCAGGGCGAGGATCAGACGATTGCTCAGGTTGGAGTTTCTGCCCCTGATGGCCCCTTCATGAATGGGGGGGCATCACGAGGCCATGGGGGTTTTCCCACGATGGGAATTGTGAGAAGCTCCAAACTGCAGAGAGTCTTCTGCAGGACAATGAGACCTGTTGTATGGCTCCAGGCTAATGATTCTGAGCAGGGTTCTAAGGATGGATGGCTGGGTAGCCCACCTCGCATTCCAATTGTCTCCTAACAACAAGACAGGTTAGATCTCCTGGATCTGTGGGGAGCAACCGAGGACGCTGAGTTGAAATGGACTCCCCTGGGGATGGGTCCTAATGTGCTTTTGTGTCTACGGAGACCTTGGAATGAAGCGGTGGCACTGGGGCCCTAAAGGGTTCTCCTAAACAGAGGCTTTGACACAGCTCCAACGTGCAAGTTTCCCATGTGTGGATGAGATGTTTTCTGATGGGTGAGTCTAGAAACAGCTATATGCTGCTTTTGAAATCCAGGCCTCTGAGGAGAGATGCCTGGAAACCAATGCATTGGATCTGATTAGTGCCTAGGGGCCTGTTCTTTCCTTTTTCCCTCTGGGGACATCTGTCTATGGGTCTGAGTGCAGGTAGGTGCTCAGTTGGGCTCAGATTGCCCCTGTTTTTTTCTGGGAAGCCACCACTATTGAGATGGATCAGGGACTTTGGAGGTTTATCCTATTAGAAGGGTTGTGGCCATTGGAATGGGCACACACAATTCCCTTGGAGAGGGCAAGTACAGTCCTCAGGTTTGGCTCCAGGGGCCTGAGCCTGTAGGTTGTGTAGGCCAGGGCTGTTTGGACAGTTGTCTGAAAACACAAACTCGGCTTATATTTCGGGTCATAGGTATGGCAGGACTGATCTACAGACCATGAGGAGAACTCTTCGGGATTTGAAAGAAGGGCGAGTGTGAGGCGCCTGCTCAAGTTTTTGTCTCTGGATATCGTGTCACTCATGGTCGTGGAATTCTGGGTGACGTCATGGGAAATGGACGAGTCTTACTCTCTGGTGGTTTGGCCCCGTCCAAAGAGTTTGGGGTCATTCAGTGGGCTGGAAGAAGTCCGTTTTGTTGTTGTTGTTGTTGTTTTCTTTTTTAACCTCAGGTGTCCCACCAAATGAGGGATTCCAGAGTAGAGCCCTGGTGAGGGGCGACTGGACAATCAGAAATCTGGTTAAAAATTGGGGCCTAGGAACATGTCAAGCCCACTATGACATCTAATTGTGCAGCCACTGAGAGGACTTACTAGAGGACAGGACTCATGCTGAGAATCACAATGCGTGTGTATGCCCTCGTCGCACTCAAGAATGGCGGGGCCTCAGGGTGAATGCTGGTTTCTCCTACACTGAACGTTGGACAACGTGCCAACCACAAGGGTTCTTGCCATGGGTAAGGAGGAGTTCTGATTTCTGCATCACACTCACCCCTGGGCAGTGATTGGAGATAAGGTCTCGGTTCTGAAGCCTGAAAACTGAGGTAGGGAAGAGATGATGACCTAAGGTCATGGTGGGTTTTATGTGCTCAGTGTGTGGTCAGCTTTCTGGGTGTTGGTCAGGAGGTCCGGGCTCAGGTTGTGTTCGACAGTGCATTAGTGCCCAGGTTAGACTATATCATTTGGGTAAAGTCGAGTGCTGTGTAGGTTGATCCTCATTTAAGGTGCCTGGGCAGCTCATGAGGCAATAATTTTTTTTCTAGAGGGCAGGCAGAGTGCTGCATTGTGGGTCCGGAATTGCCAAAATTGAGGGCTTCGGGGCCAGTTGTGTGAGGACGGAAGTCTGAGAAGACAAGCTAGACTTGGGTTTCAGGGCGAGGGCACGGCAGGTACCCCCTGCAGATCTGAACCAATATCTCATGCATCTGAAGTCAGGGCGAGGATCAGACGTTGGCTCAGGTTGGAGTTTCTGTGCATGACGGCCGCTTCATGAAGGGAGCGGAATCTCGGGGCCATTGAGGTTTTCCCCCGTTGGGAGTTGTGGGATGCCCCCTTCAAGGATTCCTTCTGCGCGACAATTGAGACCTGTTGGACAGCTCCAGGACATCCCATATGGAATGACTCCAGAGCACCGTTCGTGGATGGATGCCTGGGAAGCCCGCCTCGCATTCCAATTGTCTCCTAGCAACAAGACAGTTTAGATCTGATGGCTCTGCCGGAGCAACCGGGGTGGCTGAGTTGAAATGGACTTTTCTGAGGATGGGTCCTAATGTGTTTTTGTGTCCATGATGGCCTTGGAATGGGGCGGTGGCACCGGGACGCTGAAGTACTCTCCTAAGCTTTGGACATGGCTCCCATGCACAGGTTTCCTTGTGGAGACGAGATGAGTTCTGATGGGTGCCTCAGGAAAACCCCTATGCTCGTATTGGAATCAGGCTTTTGAGGACACATGCCCGTAACTCAAAGCAATGGATCCTATTATGGCCTAGGGTCCTGTCTGGTTCAATCTTCTTCTCTGGGGACATCCATCTATGGTATGAGTGGAGGTCGATTATCAGCTTGTGTCAGAGAGCCCTTGTTTGTTCCTGGCGACCTACACTATTGGGGTGGCGTCAGGGACTTTGGAGGTTTCTCCTAATTTGTACGATTTTGGACCATGGAATGGGCAGCATTCCCATGGATTGGTAGGCACAGTCCTAATGTGTGGCTCCAGGGTCCCAGCCTGGAGGGTGTGTGGCCCAAGACTTTGAGGACAAAAGTCTGAAAACACAAACTCAGCTTAGGTTTGGGGACGTAGGTATGGCAGGCCCGATCTACAAACCATGAGAAGAACTCTTCAGGATATGAAGAAAGTGCGAGTCTGAGGCGCTTGCTCATGCTTTTGTCTCTGGATTTTGTATCAGCGATGGCCGTGGAATGTCGGGGAGGCCTCATGGGCCATGGACGAATCTTCCTCTCTGAGGATTTGGCCCGATTCCCAATTGCTTTTCGTCAATCTGTGGGATGGGAGGACTCATTTCAGTTTTGTTACCTCAGGTGTCCCACCAAAAGAGGAATTCCAAAGCAAAGCCGTGGGGAAGCCTGAAGGGACAACCCAAACTATGGTTAAAAATTGGGGCCTAGGGGCATGGCAAGCCCAATATGCTATCTCTTCATCAAGCCACTGAGTGGTTTTACTTGAGGACTGGGCTCAGCCTGAGGGTCACAATGTGTGTTTGTGAACAATGTGGCCCGCGAGCATGGCGGGGCCTGATGGGCCACACTGGTTTCAACTACACTGAACGTTGGACTACATGCCAACCACAAGGTTTCTTGCCATGGGGAAGGAGTTCTGATTTCTGCATCACCTTCAACCCTGGCAGTGATTGGAGATAAGGTCTAGGTTCTGAAACCTGAAAACCGAGGTTGGGAAGAAATGACGACCTAAGGCCATGGCGGCTCGATGTGCTCAGTGTGCGGCCAGCTGTCTGGGAGGGGGCAGGGGGTCCAGGCTCAGGCTGTGTCAGAAAGGGCATTAGTGCCCTGGTCAGCCTATGTATTTGGGGTACAGCCAAGGTCGGTGCAGGATGAACCTAATTTGGGGTTACTGGGTATCCACAGAGGGCAATGTTTTTCTTCTGGAGGGCCAGCAGAGTCCTGCATTGTAGTTCTGGATTGCCAAACTGGAGGGCTTGTGGGTCAGTAGTCTGACGACAAAAGTCTGAGAACACAAGCTAGGCTTAGTTTTCTGTGTGAGGCCATGGCAGGCACAATCTACAGACCTGAATCGAGATCTCGTGCATCTGAAGTCAGGGCGAGGATCAGACGATCGCTCAGGTTGGAGTTTTTGTCCCTGATAGCCCATTCATGAATGGGGGGACATCACAAGGCCATGGGGGTTTTCCCACGATGTGAGTTGTGAGAAGCTCCAAACTGCAGAGAGTCTTCTGCAGGACAATTGAGACCTGTTGTTTGGCTCCAGGCCAATGATTCTGAGCAGGGTTCTAAGGATGGATGGCTGGGTAGCCCACCTCGCATTCCAATTGTCTCCTAGCAACAAGACAGGTTAGATCTCCTGGATCTGTGGGGAGCAACCGAGGACGCTGAGTTGAAATGGACACCCCTGGGGATGGGTCCTAATATGCTTTTGTGTCTATGGAGACCTTGGAATGAAGCGGTGGCACTTTGGCCCTAAAGTGTTCTCCTAAACAGAGGCTTTGACACAGCTCCAACGTACAAGTTTCCCATGTGTAGATGAGATGTTTTCTGATGGGTGAGTCAAGAAACAGCTATATGCTGCTTTTGAAATCCAGGCCTCTGAGGAGAGAGGCCTGGAAACCAAAGCAATGGATCTGATTAGTGCCTAGGGACCTGTTCTTTCCTTTTTACCTCTGGGGACATCTGTCTATGGGTCTGAGTGCAGGTAGGTGCTCAGTTGGGCTCAGATTGCCCCTGTTTTTCCTGGGAAGCCACCACTATTGAGATGGATCAGGGACTTTGGAGGTTTATCCTATTAGAAGGGTTGTGGCCATTGGAATAGGCACACACAATTCCCTTGGAGAGGGCAAGTACAGTCCTCAGGTTTGGCTCCAGGGGCCTGAGCCTGTAGGTTGTGAAGTACAGGGCTGTTTGGACAGTTGTCTGAAAACACAAACTCGGCTTATGTTTCGGGTCATTGGTATGGCAGGACTGATCTACAGACCATGAGGAGAACTCTTCGGGATTTGAAAAAAGGGCGAGTGTGAGACTCCTGCTCAAGTTTTTGTCTCTGGATATCGTGTCACTCATGGTCGTGGAATTTCTGGGTGACTTCATGGGAAATGGACGAGTCATACTCTTTGGTGCTTTGGCCCCGTCCAAAGAGTTTGGGGTCATTTTGTGGGCTGGAAGAAGTCCCTTGTTTTTTTTTTTGTTGTTGTTGTTGTTTTCTTTTTTAACCTCAGGTGTCCCACCAAATGAGGGATTCCAGAGTAGAGCCCTGTGGAGGGGCGACTGGACAATCAGAAATCTGGTTAAAAATTGGGGCCTAGGGACATGTCAAGCCCATTATGACATCTAACGGTCCAGCCACTGAGAGGACTTAGTAGAGGACAGGACTCATGCTGAGGGTCACAATGCGTGTGTATGCCCTCCTCGCACTTGAGAATGGGCGGGGCCTCAGGGTGAATGCTGGTTTCTCCTACACTGAACGTTGCACAACGTGCCAACCACAAGGGTTCTTGCCATGGGTAAGGAGGAGTTCTGAATTCTGCATCACACTCACCCTTGGGCAGTAATTCGAGATAAGGTCTCGGTTCTGAAGCCTGAAAACTGAGGTAGGGAAGAGATGATGACCTAATGCCATGGCGGGTTTTATGTGCTCAGTGTGCGGTCAGCTTTCTGGGTGTTGGTCAAGAGGTCCGGGCTCAGGTGTTGTTCGACAGTGCATTAGTGCCCAGGTTAGACTATATAATTTGGATAAAGTCGAGTGCTGTGTAGGTTTATCCTCATTTAAGTTGCCTGGGCAGCTCAGGAGGCAATATTTTTTTTTTTCTCGAGGGCAGGCAGAGTGCTGCATTGTGGGTCCGGAATTGCCAAACTTGAGGGCTTCGGGGCCAGGAGTGTGAGGACGGAAGTCTGAGAAGACAAGCTAGACTTGGGTTTCAGGGCGAGGTACGGCAGGTACCCCCTGCAGATCTGAACCAATATCTCATGCATCTGAAGTCAGGGCGAGGATAAGACGTTGGCTCAGGTTGGAGTTTCTGTGCATGACGGCAACTTCATGAAGGGAGTGGAATCTTGAGGCCATTGCGGTTTTCCCACGTTGGGAGTTTTGGGATGCCCCCTTCAAGAATTCCTTCAGCGCGAAAATTGAGACCTGTTGGACATCTCCAGGACATCCCATATGGAATGACTCCAGAGCTCCTTTCGCGGATGGGTGCCTGGGAAGCCCGCCTCACATTCCAATTGTCTCCTAGCAACAAGACAGTTTAGATCTGATGGCTCTGCCGGAGCAACCGGGGTGGCTGAGTTGAAATGGACTTTCCTGAGGATGGGTCCATGAGGGCCTTGGAATGGGGAGGTGGCACCGGGACCCTGAAGTACTCTCCTAAGCTTTGAACATGGCTCCCATGCACAGGTTTCCTAGTGGAGACGAGATGAGTTCTGATGGGTGCCTCAGGAAAACCCCTATGCTCGTATTGGAATCAGGCTTTTGAGGACACATGCCTGTAACCCAAAGCAATGGATCCTATTATGGCCTTGGGTCCTGTCTGGTTCAATCTTCTTCTCTGGGGACATCCATCTATGGTATGAGTGGAGGTCGATTATCAGCTGGTGTCAGACAGCCCTTGTTTGTTCCGGGCTACCTACACTATTGGGATGGCCTCACGGTCTTTGGAGTTTTCTCCTAATTTGTACGATTTTGGACCATGGAATGGGCAGAATTCCCATGGAATGGTAGTCCCAGTCCTAATGTGTGGCTCCAGGGGCCCAGCCTGGAGGGTGTGTGGCCCAAGACTTCGAGGACAGAAGTCTGAAAACACAAACTCAGCTGAGGTTTGGGGACGTAGGTATGGCAGGCCCGATCTACAAACCATGAGAAGAACTCTTCAGGATATGAAGAAAGTGCGAGTCTGAGGCGCTTGCTCAGGCTTTTGTCTCTGGATTTTGTATCAGCGATGGCCGTGGAATGTCGGGGAGGCCTCATGGGCCATGGACGAATCTTCCTCTCTGAGGATTTGGCCCGATTCCCAATTGCTTTTCGTCAATCTGTGGGATGGGAGGACTCATTTCAGTTTTGTTACCTCAGGTGTCTCAACAAAAGAGGAATTCCAAAGCAAAGCCGTGGGGAAGACTGAAGGGACAACCCGAACTATGGTTAAAAATTGGGGCCTAGGGGCATGGCAAGCCCAATATGCTATCGCTTCATCCAGCCATTGAGTGGCCTTACTTGAGGACTGGGTTTAGCCTGAGGGTCACAATGTGTGTTTTTGACCAATGTGGCCCGCGATCATGGGCGGGGCCTCATGGGCCACACTGGTTTCAACTACACTGAACGTTGGACTACATGCCAACCACAAGGTTTCTTGTCATGGGGAAGGAGTTCTGATTTCTTCATCTCCTTCTACCCTGGGCAGTGATTGGAGATAAGGTCTAGGTTCTGAAACCGGAAAACCGAAATTGGAAAGAGATGACGACCTAAGGCCATGGCGGCTCGATGTGCTCAGTGTGCGGCCAGCTCTCTGGGAGGGGGCAAGGTTTCCAGGCTAAGGCTGTGTTAGAAAGGGCATTAGTGCCCTGGTCAGCCTATGTATTTGGAGTATAGCCAAGGTCGGTGCAGGTTGATCCTCATTTGGGGTTACTGGTTAGCCCCAGAGGGCAATGTTTTTCTTTTGGAGGGCCGGCAGAGTGCTGCACTGTAGTTCTGGATTGCCAAACTGGAGGGCTTTTGGGCCAGTAGTCTGACGACCAAAGTCTGAGAACACAAGCTAGGCTTAGTTTTCTGTGTGAGGCCATGGCAGGCACAATCTACAGACCTGAATCGAGATCTCGTGCATCTGAAGTCAGGGCGAGGATCAGACGATCGCTCAGGTTGGAGTTTCTGTCCCTGATGGCCCCTTCATGAATGGGGGGGCATCACGAGGCCATGGGGGTTTTCCCACGATGGGAGTTGTGAGAAGCTCCAAACTGCAGAGAGTCTTCTGCAGGACAATTGAGACCTGTTGTTTGGCACCTGGCCAATGATTCTGAGCAGGGTTCTAAGGATTGATGGCTGGGTAGCCCACCTCGCATTCCAATTGTCTCCTAGCAACAAGACAGGTTAGATCTCCTGGATCTGTGGGGAGCAACCGAGGACGCTGAGTTGAAATGGACACCCCTGGGGATGGGTCCTAACGTGCTTTTGTGTCTATGGAGACCTTAGAATGAAGCGGTGGCACTGGGGCCCTAAAGGGTTCTCCTAAACAGAGGCTTTGACACAGCTCCAACGTGCAAGTTTCCCATGTGTAGATGAGATGTTTTCTGATGGGTGAGTCAAGAAACAGCTATATGCTGCTTTTGAAATCCAGGCCTCTGAGGAAAGATGCCTGGAAATCAAAGCAATGGATCTGATAAGTGCCTAGTGGCCTGTTCTTTCCCTTTTACCTCTGGGGACAACTGTCTATGGGCCTGAGTGCAGGTAGGTGCTCAGTTGGGCTCAGATTGACCCTGTTTTTCCAGGGAAGCCACCACTATTGAGATGGATCAGGGACTTTGGAGGTTTATCCTATGAGAAGGGTTGTGGCCATTGGAATGGGCACACACAATTCTCTTGGAGAGGGCAAGTACAGTCCTCAGGTTTGGCTCCAAGGGCCTGAGCCTTTAGGTTGTGTAGGCCAGGGCTGTTTGGACAGTTGTCTGAAAACACAAACTCAGCTTACGTTTCGGGTCATAGGTATGGCAGGACTGATCTACAGACCATGAGGAGAACTCTTCGGGATTTGAAAGAAGGGCGAGTGTGAGGCCCTGCTCAAGTTTTTGTCTCTGGATATCGTGTCACTCATGGTCGTGGAATTTCTGGGTGACTTCATGGGAAATGGACGAGTCTTACTCTCTGGTGGTTTGGCCCAGTCCAAAGAGTTTGGGGTCATTCTGTGGGCTGGAAGAAGTCCGTTTTTTCTTTTGTTTTTGTTGTTGTTTTCTTTTTTAACCTCAGGTGTCCCACCAAATAAGGGATTCCAGAGTAGAGCCCTGGGGAGGGGCGGCTGGACAATCAGAAATCTGGTTAAAAATTGGGGCTTAGGGACATGTCAAGCCCATTATGACATCTAATGGTCCAGCCACTGACAGGACTTACTAGAGGACAGGACTCATGCTGAGGGTCACAATGCGTGTGTACGCCCTCCTCGCACTCAAGAATGGGCGGGGCCTCAGGGTGAATGCTGGTTTCTCCTACACTGAACGTTGCACAACGTGCCAACCACAAGGGTTCTTGCCATGGGTAAGGAGGAGTTCTGATTTCAGCATCACACTCACATTTGGGCAGTGATTCGAGATAAGGTCTCGGTTCTGAAGCCTGAAAACTGAGGTAGGGAAGAGATGATGACCTAAGGCCAAGGCGGTTATTATGTGCTCAGTGTGCGGTCAGCTTTCTGGGTGTTGGTCAGGACGTCCGCGCTCAGGTTGTGTTCGACAGTGCATTAGTGCCCAGGTTAGACTATATAGTTTGGGTAAAGTCGAGTGCTGTGTAGGTTTATCCTCATTTAAGGTGCCTGGGCAGCTCATGAGGCATTAATTTTTTTTCTAGAGGGCAGGCAGAGTGCTGCATTGTGGGTCCGGAATTGCCAAACTTGAGGGCTTCGGGGCCAGGAGTGTGAGAACGGAAGTCTGAGAAGAAAAGCTAGACTTGGGTTGCAGGGCGAGGGCACGGCTGGTACCCCCTGCAGATCTGAACCATTATCACATGCATCTGAAGTCAGGGCGAGGATCAGACGTTGGCTCAGGTTGGAGTTTCTGTGCATGACGGCCGCTTCATGAAGGGAGCGGAATCTCAAGGCCATTGAGGTTTTCCCACGTTGGGAGTTCTGGGATGCCCCCTTCAAGGATTCCTTCTGCGGGACAATTGAGACCTGTTGGACAGCTCCAGGACATCCCATATGGAGTGACTCCAGAGCACCGTTCGTGGATGGATGCCTGGGAAGCCCGCCTCGCATTCCAATTGTCTCCTAGCAACAAGACAGTTTAGATCTGATGGCTCTGCCGGAGCAACCGGGGTGGCTGAGTTGAAATGGACTTTTCTGAGGATGGGTCCTAATGTGTTTTTGTGTCCATGATGGCCTTGGAATGGGGCGGTGGCACCGGGACGCTGAAGTACTCTCCTAAGCTTTGGACATGGCTCCCATGCACAGGTTTCCTTGTGGAGACGAGATGAGTTCTGATGGGTGCCTCAGGAAAACCCCTATGCTCGTATTGGAATCAGGCTTTTGAGGACACATGCCCGTAACTCAAAGCAATGGATCCTATTATGGCCTAGGGTCCTGTCTGGTTCAATCTTCTTCTCTGGGGACATCCATCTATGGTATGAGTGGAGGTCGATTATCAGCTTGTGTCAGAGAGCCCTTGTTTGTTCCTGGCGACCTACACTATTGGGGTGGCGTCAGGGACTTTGGAGGTTTCTCCTAATTTGTACGATTTTGGACCATGGAATGGGCAGCATTCCCATGGATTGGTAGGCACAGTCCTAATGTGTGGCTCCAGGGTCCCAGCCTGGAGGGTGTGTGGCCCAAGACTTTGAGGACAAAAGTCTGAAAACACAAACTCAGCTTAGGTTTGGGGACGTAGGTATGGCAGGCCCGATCTACAAACCATGAGAAGAACTCTTCAGGATATGAAGAAAGTGCGAGTCTGAGGCGCTTGCTCATGCTTTTGTCTCTGGATTTTGTATCAGCGATGGCCGTGGAATGTCGGGGAGGCCTCATGGGCCATGGACGAATCTTCCTCTCTGAGGATTTGGCCCGATTCCCAATTGCTTTTCGTCAATCTGTGGGATGGGAGGACTCATTTCAGTTTTGTTACCTCAGGTGTCCCACCAAAAGAGGAATTCCAAAGCAAAGCCGTGGGGAAGCCTGAAGGGACAACCCAAACTATGGTTAAAAATTGGGGCCTAGGGGCATGGCAAGCCCAATATGCTATCTCTTCATCAAGCCACTGAGTGGTTTTACTTGAGGACTGGGCTCAGCCTGAGGGTCACAATGTGTGTTTGTGAACAATGTGGCCCGCGAGCATGGCGGGGCCTGATGGGCCACACTGGTTTCAACTACACTGAACGTTGGACTACATGCCAACCACAAGGTTTCTTGCCATGGGGAAGGAGTTCTGATTTCTGCATCACCTTCAACCCTGGCAGTGATTGGAGATAAGGTCTAGGTTCTGAAACCTGAAAACCGAGGTTGGGAAGAAATGACGACCTAAGGCCATGGCGGCTCGATGTGCTCAGTGTGCGGCCAGCTGTCTGGGAGGGGGCAGGGGGTCCAGGCTCAGGCTGTGTCAGAAAGGGCATTAGTGCCCTGGTCAGCCTATGTATTTGGGGTACAGCCAAGGTCGGTGCAGGATGAACCTAATTTGGGGTTACTGGGTATCCACAGAGGGCAATGTTTTTCTTCTGGAGGGCCAGCAGAGTCCTGCATTGTAGTTCTGGATTGCCAAACTGGAGGGCTTGTGGGTCAGTAGTCTGACGACAAAAGTCTGAGAACACAAGCTAGGCTTAGTTTTCTGTGTGAGGCCATGGCAGGCACAATCTACAGACCTGAATCGAGATCTCGTGCATCTGAAGTCAGGGCGAGGATCAGACGATCGCTCAGGTTGGAGTTTTTGTCCCTGATAGCCCATTCATGAATGGGGGGACATCACAAGGCCATGGGGGTTTTCCCACGATGTGAGTTGTGAGAAGCTCCAAACTGCAGAGAGTCTTCTGCAGGACAATTGAGACCTGTTGTTTGGCTCCAGGCCAATGATTCTGAGCAGGGTTCTAAGGATGGATGGCTGGGTAGCCCACCTCGCATTCCAATTGTCTCCTAGCAACAAGACAGGTTAGATCTCCTGGATCTGTGGGGAGCAACCGAGGACGCTGAGTTGAAATGGACACCCCTGGGGATGGGTCCTAACGTGCTTTTGTGTCTATGGAGACCTTAGAATGAAGCGGTGGCACTGGGGCCCTAAAGGGTTCTCCTAAACAGAGGCTTTGACACAGCTCCAACGTGCAAGTTTCCCATGTGTAGATGAGATGTTTTCTGATGGGTGAGTCAAGAAACAGCTATATGCTGCTTTTGAAATCCAGGCCTCTGAGGAAAGATGCCTGGAAACCAAAGCAATGGATCTGATAAGTGCCTAGTGGCCTGTTCTTTCCCTTTTACCTCTGGGGACAACTGTCTATGGGCCTGAGTGCAGGTAGGTGCTCAGTTGGGCTCAGATTGACCCTGTTTTTCCAGGGAAGCCACCACTATTGAGATGGATCAGGGACTTTGGAGGTTTATCCTATGAGAAGGGTTGTGGCCATTGGAATGGGCACACACAATTCTCTTGGAGAGGGCAAGTACAGTCCTCAGGTTTGGCTCCAAGGGCCTGAGCCTTTAGGTTGTGTAGGCCAGGGCTGTTTGGACAGTTGTCTGAAAACACAAACTCGGCTTACGTTTCGGGTCATAGGTATGGCAGGACTGATCTACAGACCATGAGGAGAACTCTTCGGGATTTGAAAGAAGGGCGAGTGTGAGGCCCTGCTCAAGTTTTTGTCTCTGGATATCGTGTCACTCATGGTCGTGGAATTTCTGGGTGACTTCATGGGAAATGGACGAGTCTTACTCTCTGGTGGTTTGGCCCAGTCCAAAGAGTTTGGGGTCATTCTGTGGGCTGGAAGAAGTCCGTTTTTTCTTTTGTTTTTGTTGTTGTTTTCTTTTTTAACCTCAGGTGTCCCACCAAATAAGGGATTCCAGAGTAGAGCCCTGGGGAGGGGCGGCTGGACAATCAGAAATCTGGTTAAAAATTGGGGCTTAGGGACATGTCAAGCCCATTATGACATCTAATGGTCCAGCCACTGACAGGACTTACTAGAGGACAGGACTCATGCTGAGGGTCACAATGCGTGTGTACGCCCTCCTCGCACTCAAGAATGGGCGGGGCCTCAGGGTGAATGCTGGTTTCTCCTACACTGAACGTTGCACAACGTGCCAACCACAAGGGTTCTTGCCATGGGTAAGGAGGAGTTCTGATTTCAGCATCACACTCACATTTGGGCAGTGATTCGAGATAAGGTCTCGGTTCTGAAGCCTGAAAACTGAGGTAGGGAAGAGATGATGACCTAAGGCCAAGGCGGTTATTATGTGCTCAGTGTGCGGTCAGCTTTCTGGGTGTTGGTCAGGACGTCCGCGCTCAGGTTGTGTTCGACAGTGCATTAGTGCCCAGGTTAGACTATATAGTTTGGGTAAAGTCGAGTGCTGTGTAGGTTTATCCTCATTTAAGGTGCCTGGGCAGCTCATGAGGCATTAATTTTTTTTCTAGAGGGCAGGCAGAGTGCTGCATTGTGGGTCCGGAATTGCCAAACTTGAGGGCTTCGGGGCCAGGAGTGTGAGAACGGAAGTCTGAGAAGAAAAGCTAGACTTGGGTTGCAGGGCGAGGGCACGGCTGGTACCCCCTGCAGATCTGAACCATTATCACATGCATCTGAAGTCAGGGCGAGGATCAGACGTTGGCTCAGGTTGGAGTTTCTGTGCATGACGGCCGCTTCATGAAGGGAGCGGAATCTCAAGGCCATTGAGGTTTTCCCACGTTGGGAGTTCTGGGATGCCCCCTTCAAGGATTCCTTCTGCGGGACAATTGAGACCTGTTGGACAGCTCCAGGACATCCCATATGGAGTGACTCCAGCGCACCGTTCTCGAATGTATGCCTGGGAAGCCCGCCTCGCATTCCAATTGTCTCCTAGCAACAAGACAGTTTAGATCTGATGGCTCTGCCGGAGCAACCGGGGTGGCTGAGTTGAAATGGACTTTTCTGAGGATGGGTCCTAATGTGTTTTTGTGTCCATGATGGCCTTGGAATGGGGCGGTGGCACCGGGACGCTGAAGTACTCTCCTAAGCTTTGTACATGGCTCCCATGCACAGGTTTCCTTGTGGAGACGAGATGAGTTCTGATGGGTGCCTCAGGAAAACCCCTATGCTCGTATTGGAATCAGGCTTTTGAGGACACATGCCCGTAACTCAAAGCAATGGATCCTATTATGGCCTAGGGTCCTGTCTGGTTCAATCTTCTTCTCTGGGGACATCCATCTATGGTATGAGTGGAGGTCGATTATCAGCTTGTGTCAGAGAGCCCTTGTTTGTTCCTGGCGACCTACACTATTGGGGTGGCGTCAGGGACTTTGGAGGTTTCTCCTAATTTGTACGATTTTGGACCATGGAATGGGCAGCATTCTCATGGATTGGTAGGCACAGTCCTAATGTGTGGCTCCAGGGTCCCAGCCTGGAGGGTGTGTGGCCCAAGACTTTGAGGACAAAAGTCTGAAAACACAAACTCAGCTTAGGTTTGGGGACGTAGGTATGGCAGGCCCGATCTACAAACCATGAGAAGAACTCTTCAGGATATGAAGAAAGTGCGAGTCTGAGGCGCTTGCTCATGCTTTTGTCTCTGGATTTTGTATCAGCGATGGCCGTGGAATGTCGGGGAGGCCTCATGGGCCATGGACGAATCTTCCTCTCTGAGGATTTGGCCCGATTCCCAATTGCTTTTCGTCAATCTGTGGGATGGGAGGACTCATTTCAGTTTTGTTACCTCAGGTGTCTCAACAAAAGAGGAATTCCAAAGCAAAGCCGTGGGGAAGACTGAAGGGACAACCCGAACTATGGTTAAAAATTGGGGCCTAGGGGCATGGCAAGCCCATATGCTATCGCTTCATCCAGCCATTGAGTGGCCTTACTTGAGGACTGGGTTCAGCCTGAGGGTCACAATGTGTGTTTTTGACCAATGTGGCCCGCGATCATGGGCGGGGCCTCATGGGCCACACTGGTTTCAACTACACTGAACGTTGGACTACATGCCAACCACAAGGTTTCTTGTCATGGGGAAGGAGTTCTGATTTCTTCATCTCCTTCTACCCTGGGCAGTGATTGGAGATAAGGTCTAGGTTCTGAAACCGGAAAACCGAAATTGGAAAGAGATGACGACCTAAGGCCATGGCGGCTCGATGTGCTCAGTGTGCGGCCAGCTCTCTGGGAGGGGGCAAGGTTTCCAGGCTAAGGCTGTGTTAGAAAGGGCATTAGTGCCCTGGTCAGCCTATGTATTTGGAGTATAGCCAAGGTCGGTGCAGGTTGATCCTCATTTGGGGTTACTGGTTAGCCCCAGAGGGCAATGTTTTTCTTTTGGAGGGCCGGCAGAGTGCTGCACTGTAGTTCTGGATTGCCAAACTGGAGGGCTTTTGGGCCAGTAGTCTGACGACCAAAGTCTGAGAACACAAGCTAGGCTTAGTTTTCTGTGTGAGGCCATGGCAGGCACAATCTACAGACCTGAATCGAGATCTCGTGCATCTGAAGTCAGGGCGAGGATCAGACGATCGCTCAGGTTGGAGTTTCTGTCCCTGATGGCCCCTTCATGAATGGGGGGGCATCACGAGGCCATGGGGGTTTTCCCACGATGGGAGTTGTGAGAAGCTCCAAACTGCAGAGAGTCTTCTGCAGGACAATTGAGACCTGTTGTTTGGCACCTGGCCAATGATTCTGAGCAGGGTTCTAAGGATTGATGGCTGGGTAGCCCACCTCGCATTCCAATTGTCTCCTAGCAACAAGACAGGTTAGATCTCCTGGATCTGTGGGGAGCAACCGAGGACGCTGAGTTGAAATGGACACCCCTGGGGATGGGTCCTAACGTGCTTTTGTGTCTATGGAGACCTTAGAATGAAGCGGTGGCACTGGGGCCCTAAAGGGTTCTCCTAAACAGAGGCTTTGACACAGCTCCAACGTGCAAGTTTCCCATGTGTAGATGAGATGTTTTCTGATGGGTGAGTCAAGAAACAGCTATATGCTGCTTTTGAAATCCAGGCCTCTGAGGAAAGATGCCTGGAAACCAAAGCAATGGATCTGATAAGTGCCTAGTGGCCTGTTCTTTCCCTTTTACCTCTGGGGACAACTGTCTATGGGCCTGAGTGCAGGTAGGTGCTCAGTTGGGCTCAGATTGACCCTGTTTTTCCAGGGAAGCCACCACTATTGAGATGGATCAGGGACTTTGGAGGTTTATCCTATGAGAAGGGTTGTGGCCATTGGAATGGGCACACACAATTCTCTTGGAGAGGGCAAGTACAGTCCTCAGGTTTGGCTCCAAGGGCCTGAGCCTTTAGGTTGTGTAGGCCAGGGCTGTTTGGACAGTTGTCTGAAAACACAAACTCGGCTTACGTTTCGGGTCATAGGTATGGCAGGACTGATCTACAGACCATGAGGAGAACTCTTCGGGATTTGAAAGAAGGGCGAGTGTGAGGCCCTGCTCAAGTTTTTGTCTCTGGATATCGTGTCACTCATGGTCGTGGAATTTCTGGGTGACTTCATGGGAAATGGACGAGTCTTACTCTCTGGTGGTTTGGCCCAGTCCAAAGAGTTTGGGGTCATTCTGTGGGCTGGAAGAAGTCCGTTTTTTCTTTTGTTTTTGTTGTTGTTTTCTTTTTTAACCTCAGGTGTCCCACCAAATAAGGGATTCCAGAGTAGAGCCCTGGGGAGGGGCGGCTGGACAATCAGAAATCTGGTTAAAAATTGGGGCTTAGGGACATGTCAAGCCCATTATGACATCTAATGGTCCAGCCACTGACAGGACTTACTAGAGGACAGGACTCATGCTGAGGGTCACAATGCGTGTGTACGCCCTCCTCGCACTCAAGAATGGGCGGGGCCTCAGGGTGAATGCTGGTTTCTCCTACACTGAACGTTGCACAACGTGCCAACCACAAGGGTTCTTGCCATGGGTAAGGAGGAGTTCTGATTTCAGCATCACACTCACATTTGGGCAGTGATTCGAGATAAGGTCTCGGTTCTGAAGCCTGAAAACTGAGGTAGGGAAGAGATGATGACCTAAGGCCAAGGCGGTTATTATGTGCTCAGTGTGCGGTCAGCTTTCTGGGTGTTGGTCAGGACGTCCGCGCTCAGGTTGTGTTCGACAGTGCATTAGTGCCCAGGTTAGACTATATAGTTTGGGTAAAGTCGAGTGCTGTGTAGGTTTATCCTCATTTAAGGTGCCTGGGCAGCTCATGAGGCATTAATTTTTTTTCTAGAGGGCAGGCAGAGTGCTGCATTGTGGGTCCGGAATTGCCAAACTTGAGGGCTTCGGGGCCAGGAGTGTGAGAACGGAAGTCTGAGAAGAAAAGCTAGACTTGGGTTGCAGGGCGAGGGCACGGCTGGTACCCCCTGCAGATCTGAACCATTATCACATGCATCTGAAGTCAGGGCGAGGATCAGACGTTGGCTCAGGTTGGAGTTTCTGTGCATGACGGCCGCTTCATGAAGGGAGCGGAATCTCAAGGCCATTGAGGTTTTCCCACGTTGGGAGTTCTGGGATGCCCCCTTCAAGGATTCCTTCTGCGGGACAATTGAGACCTGTTGGACAGCTCCAGGACATCCCATATGGAGTGACTCCAGCGCACCGTTCTCGAATGTATGCCTGGGAAGCCCGCCTCGCATTCCAATTGTCTCCTAGCAACAAGACAGTTTAGATCTGATGGCTCTGCCGGAGCAACCGGGGTGGCTGAGTTGAAATGGACTTTTCTGAGGATGGGTCCTAATGTGTTTTTGTGTCCATGATGGCCTTGGAATGGGGCGGTGGCACCGGGACGCTGAAGTACTCTCCTAAGCTTTGGACATGGCTCCCATGCACAGGTTTCCTTGTGGAGACGAGATGAGTTCTGATGGGTGCCTCAGGAAAACCCCTATGCTCGTATTGGAATCAGGCTTTTGAGGACACATGCCCGTAACTCAAAGCAATGGATCCTATTATGGCCTAGGGTCCTGTCTGGTTCAATCTTCTTCTCTGGGGACATCCATCTATGGTATGAGTGGAGGTCGATTATCAGCTTCTGTCAGAGAGCCCTTGTTTGTTCCTGGCGACCTACACTATTGGGGTGGCCTCAGGGACTTTGGAGGTTTCTCCTAATTTGTACGATTTTGGACCATGGAATGGGCAGCATTCCCATGGATTGGTAGGCACAGTCCTAATGTGTGGCTCCAGGGTCCCAGCCTGGAGGGTGTGTGGCCCAAGACTTTGAGGACAAAAGTCTGAAAACACAAACTCAGCTTAGGTTTGGGGACGTAGGTATGGCAGGCCCGATCTACAAACCATGAGAAGAACTCTTCAGGATATGAAGAAAGTGCGAGTCTGAGGCGCTTGCTCATGCTTTTGTCTCTGGATTTTGTATCAGCGATGGCCGTGGAATGTCGGGGAGGCCTCATGGGCCATGGACGAATCTTCCTCTCTGAGGATTTGGCCCGATTCCCAATTGCTTTTCGTCAATCTGTGGGATGGGAGGACTCATTTCAGTTTTGTTACCTCAGGTGTCCCACCAAAAGAGGAATTCCAAAGCAAAGCCGTGGGGAAGCCTGAAGGGACAACCCGAACTATGGTTAAAAATTGGGGCCTAGGGGCATGGCAAGCCCAATATGCTATCTCTTCATCCAGCCACTGAGTGGTTTTACTTGAGGACTGGGCTCAGCCTGAGGGTCACAATGTGTGTTTTTGACCAATGTGGCCCGCGATCATGGGCGGGGCCTCATGGGCCACACTGGTTTCAACTACACTGAACGTTGGACTACATGCCAACCACAAGGTTTCTTGTCATGGGGAAGGAGTTCTGATTTCTTCATCTCCTTCTACCCTGGGCAGTGATTGGAGATAAGGTCTAGGTTCTGAAACCGGAAAACCGAAATTGGAAAGAGATGACGACCTAAGGCCATGGCGGCTCGATGTGCTCAGTGTTCGGCCAGCTCTCTGGGAGGGGGCAAGGTTTCCAGGCTAAGGCTGTGTTAGAAAGGGCATTAGTGCCCTGGTCAGCCTATGTATTTGGAGTATAGCCAAGGTCGGTGCAGGTTGATCCTCATTTGGGGTTACTGGTTAGCCCCAGAGGGCAATGTTTTTCTTTTGGAGGGCCGGCAGAGTGCTGCACTGTAGTTCTGGATTGCCAAACTGGAGGGCTTTTGGGCCAGTAGTCTGACGACCAAAGTCTGAGAACACAAGCTAGGCTTAGTTTTCTGTGTGAGGCCATGGCAGGCACAATCTACAGACCTGAATCGAGATCTCGTGCATCTGAAGTCAGGGCGAGGATCAGACGATCGCTCAGGTTGGAGTTTCTGTCCCTGATGGCCCCTTCATGAATGGGGGGGCATCACGAGGCCATGGGGGTTTTCCCACGATGGGAGTTGTGAGAAGCTCCAAACTGCAGAGAGTCTTCTGCAGGACAATTGAGACCTGTTGTTTGGCACCTGGCCAATGATTCTGAGCAGGGTTCTAAGGATTGATGGCTGGGTAGCCCACCTCGCATTCCAATTGTCTCCTAGCAACAAGACAGGTTAGATCTCCTGGATCTGTGGGGAGCAACCGAGGACGCTGAGTTGAAATGGACACCCCTGGGGATGGGTCCTAACGTGCTTTTGTGTCTATGGAGACCTTAGAATGAAGCGGTGGCACTGGGGCCCTAAAGGGTTCTCCTAAACAGAGGCTTTGACACAGCTCCAACGTGCAAGTTTCCCATGTGTAGATGAGATGTTTTCTGATGGGTGAGTCAAGAAACAGCTATATGCTGCTTTTGAAATCCAGGCCTCTGAGGAAAGATGCCTGGAAACCAAAGCAATGGATCTGATAAGTGCCTAGTGGCCTGTTCTTTCCCTTTTACCTCTGGGGACAACTGTCTATGGGCCTGAGTGCAGGTAGGTGCTCAGTTGGGCTCAGATTGACCCTGTTTTTCCAGGGAAGCCACCACTATTGAGATGGATCAGGGACTTTGGAGGTTTATCCTATGAGAAGGGTTGTGGCCATTGGAATGGGCACACACAATTCTCTTGGATAGGGCAAGTACAGTCCTCAGGTTTGGCTCCAAGGGCCTGAGCCTTTAGGTTGTGTAGGCCAGGGCTGTTTGGACAGTTGTCTGAAAACACAAACTCAGCTTACGTTTCGGGTCATAGGTATGGCAGGACTGATCTACAGACCATGAGGAGAACTCTTCGGGATTTGAAAGAAGGGCGAGTGTGAGGCCCTGCTCAAGTTTTTGTCTCTGGATATCGTGTCACTCATGGTCGTGGAATTTCTGGGTGACTTCATGGGAAATGGACGAGTCTTACTCTCTGGTGGTTTGGCCCAGTCCAAAGAGTTTGGGGTCATTCTGTGGGCTGGAAGAAGTCCGTTTTTTCTTTTGTTTTTGTTGTTGTTTTCTTTTTTAACCTCAGGTGTCCCACCAAATAAGGGATTCCAGAGTAGAGCCCTGGGGAGGGGCGGCTGGACAATCAGAAATCTGGTTAAAAATTGGGGCTTAGGGACATGTCAAGCCCATTATGACATCTAATGGTCCAGCCACTGACAGGACTTACTAGAGGACAGGACTCATGCTGAGGGTCACAATGCGTGTGTACGCCCTCCTCGCACTCAAGAATGGGCGGGGCCTCAGGGTGAATGCTGGTTTCTCCTACACTGAACGTTGCACAACGTGCCAACCACAAGGGTTCTTGCCATGGGTAAGGAGGAGTTCTGATTTCAGCATCACACTCACATTTGGGCAGTGATTCGAGATAAGGTCTCGGTTCTGAAGCCTGAAAACTGAGGTAGGGAAGAGATGATGACCTAAGGCCAAGGCGGTTATTATGTGCTCAGTGTGCGGTCAGCTTTCTGGGTGTTGGTCAGGACGTCCGCGCTCAGGTTGTGTTCGACAGTGCATTAGTGCCCAGGTTAGACTATATAGTTTGGGTAAAGTCGAGTGCTGTGTAGGTTTATCCTCATTTAAGGTGCCTGGGCAGCTCATGAGGCATTAATTTTTTTTCTAGAGGGCAGGCAGAGTGCTGCATTGTGGGTCCGGAATTGCCAAACTTGAGGGCTTCGGGGCCAGGAGTGTGAGAACGGAAGTCTGAGAAGAAAAGCTAGACTTGGGTTGCAGGGCGAGGGCACGGCTGGTACCCCCTGCAGATCTGAACCATTATCACATGCATCTGAAGTCAGGGCGAGGATCAGACGTTGGCTCAGGTTGGAGTTTCTGTGCATGACGGCCGCTTCATGAAGGGAGCGGAATCTCAAGGCCATTGAGGTTTTCCCACGTTGGGAGTTCTGGGATGCCCCCTTCAAGGATTCCTTCTGCGGGACAATTGAGACCTGTTGGACAGCTCCAGGACATCCCATATGGAGTGACTCCAGCGCACCGTTCTCGAATGTATGCCTGGGAAGCCCGCCTCGCATTCCAATTGTCTCCTAGCAACAAGACAGTTTAGATCTGATGGCTCTGCCGGAGCAACCGGGGTGGCTGAGTTGAAATGGACTTTTCTGAGGATGGGTCCTAATGTGTTTTTGTGTCCATGATGGCCTTGGAATGGGGCGGTGGCACCGGGACGCTGAAGTACTCTCCTAAGCTTTGGACATGGCTCCCATGCACAGGTTTCCTTGTGGAGACGAGATGAGTTCTGATGGGTGCCTCAGGAAAACCCCTATGCTCGTATTGGAATCAGGCTTTTGAGGACACATGCCTGTAACTCAAAGCAATGGATCCTATTATGGCCTAGGGTCCTGTCTGGTTCAATCTTCTTCTCTGGGGACATCCATCTATGGTATGAGTGGAGGTCGATTATCAGCTTCTGTCAGAGAGCCCTTGTTTGTTCCTGGCGACCTACACTATTGGGGTGGCCTCAGGGACTTTGGAGGTTTCTCCTAATTTGTACGATTTTGGACCATGGAATGGGCAGCATTCCCATGGATTGGTAGGCACAGTCCTAATGTGTGGCTCCAGGGTCCCAGCCTGGAGGGTGTGTGGCCCAAGATTTGAGGACAAAAGTCTGAAAACACAAACTCAGCTTAGGTTTGGGGACGTAGGTATGGCAGGCCCGATCTACAAACCATGAGAAGAACTCTTCAGGATATGAAGAAAGTGCGAGTCTGAGGCGCTTGCTCATGCTTTTGTCTCTGGATTTTGTATCAGCGATGGCCGTGGAATGTCGGGGAGGCCTCATGGGCCATGGACGAATCTTCCTCTCTGAGGATTTGGCCCGATTCCCAATTGCTTTTCGTCAATCTGTGGGATGGGAGGACTCATTTCAGTTTTGTTACCTCAGGTGTCCCACCAAAAGAGGAATTCCAAAACAAAGTCGTGGGGAAGCCTGAAGGGACAACCCGAACTATGGTTAAAAATTGGGGCCTAGGGGCATGGCAAGCCCAATATGCTATCTCTTCATCAAGCCACTGAGTGGTTTTACTTGAGGACTGGGCTCAGCCTGAGGGTCACAATGTGTGTTTGTGAACAATGTGGCCCGCGAGCATGGGCGGGGCCTCATGGGCCACACTGGTTTCAACTACACTGAACGTTGGACTACATGCCAACCACAAGGTTTCTTGCCATGGGGAAGGAGTTCTGATTTCTGCATCACCTTCAACCCTGGCAGTGATTGGAGATAAGATCTAGGTTCTGAAACCTGAAAACCGAGGTTGGGAAGAGATGACGAACTAAGGCCATGGCGGCTCGATGTGCTCAGTGTGCGGCCAGCTGTCTGGGAGGGGCCAGGGGGTCCAGGCTCAGGCTGTGTCAGAAAGGGCATTAGTGCCCTGGTCAGCCTATGTATTTGGGGTACAGCCAAGGTCGGTGCAGGATGAACCTAATTTGGGGTTACTGGGTATCCACAGAGGGCAATGTTTTTCTTCTGGAGGGCCCGCAGAGTCCTGCATTGTAGTTCTGGATTGCCAAACTGGAGGGCTTGTGGGCCAGTAGTCTGACGACAAAAGTCTGAGAACACAAGCTAGGCTTAGTTTTCTGTGTGAGGCCATGGCAGGCACAATCTACAGACCTGAATCGAGATCTCGTGCATCTGAAGTCAGGGCGAGGATCAGACGATCGCTCAGGTTGGAGTTTTTGTCCCTGATGGCCCCTTCATGAATGGGGGGACATCACAAGGCCATGGGGGTTTTCCCACGATGTGCGTTGTGAGAATCTCCAAACTGCAGAGAGTCTTCTGCAGGACAATTGAGACCTGTTGTTTGGCTCCAGGCCAATGATTCTGAGCAGGGTTCTAAGGATGGATGGCTGGGTAGCCCACCTCGCATTCCAATTGTCTCCTAGCAACAAGAGAGGTTAGATCTCCTGGATCTGTGGGGAGCAACCGAGGACGCTGAGTTGAAATGGACACCCCTGGGGATGGGTCCTAATATGCTTTTGTGTCTATGGAGACCTTGGAATGAAGCGGTGGCACTTTGGCCCTAAAGGGTTCTCCTAAACAGAGGCTTTGACACAGCTCCAACGTGCAAGTTTCCCATGTTTAGATGAGATGTTTTCTGATGGGTGAGTCAAGAAACAGCTATATGCTGCTTTTGAAATCCAGTCCTCTGAGGAGAGAGGCCTGGAAACCAAAGAAATGGATCTGATTAGTGCCTAGGGGCCTGTTCTTTCCTTTTTACCTCTGGGGACATCTGTCTATGGGTTTGAGTGCAGGTAGGTGCTCATTTGGGCTCAGATTGCCCCTGTTTTTTTTGGGAAGCCACCACTAATGAGATGGATCAGGCACTTTGGAGGTTTATCCTATTAGAGGGTTATGGCCATTGGAATGGGCACACACAATTCCCTTGGAGAGGCCAAGTACAGTCCTCAGGTTTGGCTTCAGGGCCCTGAGCATGTAGGTTGTGTAGGCCAGGGCTGTTTGGACAGTTGTCTCAAAACACAAACTCGGCTTATGTTTCGGGTCATTGGTATTGCAGGACTGATCTACAGACCATGAGGAGAACTATTCGGGATTTGAAAGAAGTGCGAGTTTGAGGCTCCTGCTCAAGTTTTTGTCTCTGGATATCGTGTCACTCATGTTCGTGGAATTTCTGGGTGACTTCATGGGAAATGGACGAGTCATACTCTCCGGTGGTTTGGCCCCGTCCAAAGAGTTTGGGGTCATTCTCTGGGCTGGAAGAAGTCCCTTGTTTTTTTTTTTTTTTTTTTTTTTTTTGTTGTTGTTGTTTTCTTTTTTAACCTCAGGTGTCCCACCAAATGAGGGATTCCAGAGTAGAGCCCTGGGGAGGGGCGACTGGACAATCAGAAATCTGGTTAAAAATTGGGGCCTAGGGATATGTCAAGCCCATTATGACATCTAACGGTCCAGCCACTGAGAGGACTTAGTAGAGGACAGGACTCATGCTGAGGGTCACAATGCGTGTGTATGCCCTCCTCGCACTCGAGAATGGGCGGGGCCTCAGGGTGAATGCTGGTTTCTCCTACACTGAACGTTGCACAACGTGCCAACCACAAGGGTTCTTGCCATGGGTAAGGAGGAGTTCTGAATTCTGCATCACACTCACCCTTGGGCAGTGATTCGAGATAAGGTCTCGGTTCTGAAGCCTGAAAACTAAAGTAGGGAAGAGAAGATGACCTAAGGCCATGGCGGGTATTATGTGCTCAGTGTGCGGTCAGCTTTCTGGGTGTTGGTCAGGACGTCCGCGCTCAGGTTGTGTTTGACAGTGCACTAGTGCCCAGGTTAGACTATATAATTTGGGTAAAGTCGAGTGCTGTGTAGATTTATCCTCATTTAAGGTGCCTGGGCAGTTCATGAGGCAATAATTTTTTTTTTCTAGAGGGCAGGCAGAGTGCTGCATTGTGCCTCCGGAATTGGCAAACTTGAGGGCTTCGGGGCCAGGAGTGTGAGAACGGAAGTCTGAGAAGAAAAGCTAGACTTGGGTTGCAGGGCGAGGGCACGGCTGGTACCCCCTGCAGATCTGAACCATTAGCACATGCATCTGAAGTCAGGGCGAGGATCAGATGTTGGCTCAGGTTGGAGTTTCTGTGCATGACGGCCGCTTCATGAAGGGAGCGGAATCTCGAGACCATTGAGGTTTTCCCACGTTGGGAGTTGTGGGATTCCCCCTTCAAGGATTCCTTCTGCGGGACAATTGAGACCTGTTGGACAGCTCCAGGACATCCCATATGGAGTGACTCCAGAGCACCGTTCGTGGATGGATGCCTGGGAAGCCCGCCTCGCATTCCAATTGTCTCCTAGCAACAAGACAGTTTAGATCTGATGGCTCTGCCGGAGCAACCGGGTGGCTGAGTTGAAATGGACTTTCCTGAGGATGGGTCCTAATGTGTTTTTGTGTCCATGAGGGCCTTGGAATGGGGCGGTGGCACCGGGACGCTGAAGTACTCTCCTAAGCTTTGGACATGGCTCCCATGCACAGGTTTCCTTGTGGAGACGAGATGAGTTCTGATGGGTGCCTCAGGAAAACCCCTATGCTCGTATTGGAATCAGGCTTTTGAGGACACATGCCTGTAACTCAAAGCAATGGATCCTATTATGGCCTAGGGTCCTGTCTGGTTCAATCTTCTTCTCTGGGGACATCCATCTATGTTATGAGTGGAGGTCGATTATCAGCTGGTGTCAGACAGCCCTTGTTTGTTCCGGGCGACCTACACTATTGGCATGGCCTCAGGGACTTTGGAGGTTTCTCCTAATTTGTACGATTTTGGACCACGGAATGGACAGAATTCCCATGGATTGGTAGGCACAGTCCTAAAGTGTGGCTCCAGGGTCCCAGCCTGGAGGGTGTGTGGCCCAAGACTTTGAGGACAGAAGTCTGAAAACACAAACTCAGCTTAGGTTTGGGGACGTAGGTATGGAAGGCCCATTCTACAAACCATGAGAAGAACTCTTCAGGATATGAAGAAAGTGCGAGTCTGAGGCGCTTGCTCAGGCTTTTGTCTCTGGATTTTGTTTCAGCGATGGCCGTGGAATGTCGGGGAGGCCTCATGGGTCATGGACGAATCTTTCTCTCTGAGGATTTGGCCCGATTCCCAATTGCTTTTCGTCAATCTGTGGGATGGGAGGACTCATTACAGTTTTGTTACCTCAGGTGTCCCACCAAAAGAATAATTCCAAAGCAAAGCGGTAGGGACACTGAATGGACAACACGAACTATGGTTAAAAATTGGGGCCTAGGGGCATGGCAAGCCTAATATGCTATCTCTTCATCCAGCCACTGAGTGGCCTTACTTGAGGACTGGGCACAGCCTGAGGGTCACAATGTGTGTTTGTGACCAATGTGGCCCGCGAGCATGGGCAGGGCCTCAAGGGCCACACTGGTTTCAACTACACTGAACGTTGGACAACATGCCAACCACATGGTTTCTTGCTGTGGGGAAGGAGTTCTGATTTCTGCATCACCTTCAACCCTGGCAGTGATTGGAGATAAGGTCTAGGTTCTGAAACCTGAAAACCGAGGTTGGGAATAGATGACGACCTAAGGCCATGGCGGATCGATGTGCTCAGTGTGCTGCCAGCTGTCTGGGAGGGGGCAGGGGGTCCAGGCTCAGGCTGTGTCAGAAAGGGCATTAGTGCCCTGGTCAGCCTATGTATTTGGGGTACAGCCAAGGTCGGTGCAGGTTGAACCTAATTTGGGGTGACTGGGTCGCCACAGAGGGTAATGTTTTTTTTCTGGAGGGTCGGCAGAGTCCTGCATTGTAGTTCTGGATTGCCAAGCTGGAGGGCTTGTGGGCCAGTAGTCTGACGACAAAAGTCTGAGAACACAAGCTAGGCTTAGTTTTCTGAGTGAGGCCATGGCAGGCACAATCTACAGACCTGAATCGAGATCTCGTGCATTTGAAGTTAGGGCGAGGATCAGATGATCGCTCAAGTTGGAGTTTCTGTCCCTGATGGCCCCTATATGAATGGGGGGGCATCACGAAGCCATGGAGGTTTTCCCACGATGGGAGTTGTGAGAAGCTCCAAACTGCAGAGAGTCTTCTGCAGGACAATTGAGACCTGTTGTTTGGCTCCAGGCCAATGATTTTGAGCAGGGTTCTAAGGTGGGTAGCCCACCTCGCATTCCAATTGTCTTCTAGCAACAAGACAGTTTAGATCTCCTGGATCAGTGGGGAGCAACCGAGGACGCTGAGTTGAAATGGACACCCCTGGGGATGGGTCCTAATGTGCTTTTGTGTCTAGGGAGACCTTGGAATGAAGCGGTGGCACTGGGGCCCTAAAGTGTTCTCCTAAACAGAGGCTTTGACACAGCTCCAACGTGCAAGTTTCCCATGTGTAGATGAGATGTTTTCTGATGGGTGAGTCAAGAAACAGCTATATGCTGCTTTTGAAATCCAGTCCTCTGAGGAGAGAGGCCTGGAAACCAAAGAAATGGATCTGATTAGTGCCTAGGGGCCTGTTCTTTCCTTTTAACCTCTGGGGACATCTGCCTATGGGTTTGAGTGCAGGTAGGTGCTCATTTGGGCTCAGATTGCCCCTGTTTTTTTTGGGAAGCCACCACTAATGAGATGGATCAGGCACTTTGGAGGTTTATCCTATTAGAAGGGTTGTGGCCATTGGAATGGGCACACAGAATTCCCTTGGAGAGGCCAAGTACAGTCCTCAGGTTTGGCTTCAGGGGCCTGAGCATGTAGGTTGTGTAGGCCAGGGCTGTTTGGACAGTTGTCTCAAAACACAAACTCGGCTTATGTTTCAGGTCATTGGTATTGAAGGACTGATCTACAGACCATGAGGAGAACTCTTCGGGATTTGAAAGAAGTGCGAGTGTGAGGCTCCTGCTCAAGTTTTTGTCTCTGGATATCGTGTCACTCATGTTCGTGGAATTTCTGGGTGACTTCATGGGAAATGGACGAGTCATACTCTCTGGTGGTTTGGCCCCGTCCAAAGAGTTTGGGGTCCTTCTCTGGGCTGGAAGAAGTCCCTTGTTTTTTTTTTTTTTTTTTTTTTTTTTGTTGTTGTTTTCTTTTTTAACCTCAGGTGTCCCACCAAATGAGGGATTCCAGAGTAGAGCCCTGGGGAGGGGCGACTGGACAATCAGAAATGTGGTTAAAAATTGGGGCCTAGGGACATGTCAAGCCCATTAAGACATCTAACGTTCCAGCCACTGAGAGGACTTAGTAGAGGACAGGACTCATGCTGAGGGTCTAAATGCGTGTGTATGCCCTCCTCGCACTCGAGAATGGGCGGGGCCTCAGTGTGAATGCTGGTTTCTCCTACACTGAACGTTGCACAACGTGCCAACCACAAGGGTTCTTACCATGGGTAAGGAGGAGTTCTGAATTCTGCATCATACTCACCCTTGGGCAGTGATTCGATATAAGGTCTCGGTTCTGAAGCCTGAAAACTAAAGTAGGGAAGAGATGATGACCTAAGGCCATGGCGGGTATTATGTGCTCAGTGTGCGGTCAGCTTTCTGGGTGTTGGTCAGGACGTCCGCGCTCAGGTTGTGTTTGACAGTGCACTAGTGCCCAGGTTAGACTATATAATTTGGGTAAAGTCGAGTGCTGTGTAGATTTATCCTCATTTAAGGTGCCTGGGCAGTTCATGAGGCAATAATTTTTTTTTCTAGAGGGCAGGCAGAGTGCTGCATTGTGGGTCCGGAATGCCAAACTTGAGGGCTTCGGGACCAGGAGTGTGAGAACGGAAGTCTGAGAAGACAAGCTAGACTTGGGATTCAGGGCGAGGGCACGGCTGGTACCCCCTGCAGATCTGAACCAATATCTCATGCAACTGAAGTCAGGGCGAGGATCAGAGGTTGGCTCAGGTTGGAGTTTCTGTGCATGACGGCCGCTTCATGAAGGGAGCGGAATCTCGAGGCCATTGAGGTTTTCCCACGTTGGGAGTTGTGCGATGCCCCCTTCAAGGATTCCTTCTGCGGGACAATTGAGACCTGTTGGACAGCTCCAGGACATCCCATATGGAATGACTCCAGAGCTCCGTTCTCGAATGGATGTCTGGGAAGCCCCCATCGCATTCCAATTGTCTCCAAGCAACAAGACAGTTTAGATCTGATGGCTCTGCCGGAGCAACCGGGGTGGCTGAGTTGAAATGGATTTTCCTGAGGATGGTTCCTAATGTGTTTTAGTGTCTTTGAGGGCCTTGGAATGGGGCGATGGCACCGGGACCCTGAAGTACTCTCCTAAGCTTTGGACATGGCTCCCATGCACAGGTTTCCTTGTGGAGACGAGATGAGTTCTGATGGGTGCCTCAGGAAAACCCCTATGCTCGTATTGGAATCAGGCTTTTGAGGACACATGCCTGTAACTCAAAGCAATGGATCCTATTATGGCCTAGGGTCCTGTCTGGTTCAATCTTCTTCTCTGGGGACATCCATCTATGGTATGAGTGGAGGTCGATTATCAGCTGGTATCAGAGAGCCCTTGTTTGTTCCGGGCGACCTACACTATTGGGATGGCCTCAGGGACTTTGGAGGTTTCTCCTAATTTGTACGATTTTGGACCATGGAATGGGCAGAATTCCCATGGATTGGTAGGCACAGTCCTAATGTGTGGCTCCAGGGTCCCAGCCTGGAGGGTGTGTGGCCCAAGACATTGAGGACAAAAGTTTGAAAACCCAAACTCAGCTTAGGTTTGGGGACGTAGGTATGGCAGGCCCGATCTACAAGCCATGAGATGAACTCTTCAGGATATGAAGAAACTGCGAGTCTGAGGCGCTTGCTCAGGCTTTTGTCTCTGGATTTTGTATCAGCGATGGCCGTGGAATGTTGGGGAGTCCTCATGGGCCATGGACGAATCTTCCTCTCTGAGGATTTGGTCCGATTCCCAATTGCATTTCGTCATTCTGTGGGATGGGAGGACTCCTTTCAGTTTTGTTACCTCAGGTTTCCCACCAAAAGAGGAATTCCAAAGCAAAGCCGTGGGGACACTGAATGGACAACACGAACTATGGTTAAAAATTGGGGCCTAGGGGCATGGCAAGCCCAATATGCTATCTCTTCATCCAGCCACTGAGTGGCCTTACTTAAGCACTGGCCTAGCCTGAGGGTCACAATGTGTGTTTGTGACCAATGTGGCCCGTGAACATGGGCGGGGCCTCATGGGCCACACTGGTTTCAACTACACTGAACGTTGGACAACATGCCAACCACAAGGTTTCTTGCCATGGGGAAGGAGTTCTTATTTCTGCATCACCTTCAACCCTGGCAGTGATTGGAGATAATGTCTAGGTTCTGAAACCTGAAAACCGAGGTTGGGAATAGATGACGACCTAAGGCCATGGCGGATCGATGTGCTCAGTGTGCTGCCAGCTCTCTGGGAGGGGGCAGGGGTTCCAGGCTCAGGCTGTGTCAGAAAGGGCATTAGTGCCCTGGTCAGCCTATGTATTTGGGGTACAGCCAAGGTCGGTGCAGGTTGAACCTAATTTGGGGTTACTGGGTAGCCACAGAGGGTAATGTTTTTCTTCTGGAGGGTCGGCAGAGTTCTGCATTGTAGTTCTGGATTGCCAGGCTGGAGGGCTTGTGGGCCAGTAGTCTGACGACAAAAGTCTGAGAACACAAGCTAGGCTTAGTTTTCTGAGTGAGGCCATGGCAGGCACAATCTACAGACCTGAATCGAGATCTCATGCATTTGAAGTCAGGGCGAGGATCAGATGATCGCTCAAGTTGGAGTTTCTGTCCCTTATGGCCCCTTCATGAATGGGGGGGCATCACGAGGCCATGGGGGTTTTCCCACGATGGGAGTTGTGAGAAGCTCCAAACTGCAGAGAGTCTTCTGCAGGACAATTGAGACCTGTTGTTTGGCTCCAGGCCAATGATTCTGAACAGGGTTCTAAGGATGGATGGCTGGGTAGCCCACCTCGCATTCCAATTGTCTCCTAGCAACAAGACAGGTTAGATCTCCTGAATCTGTGGGGAGCAACCGAGGACGCTGAGTTGAAATGGACACCCCTGGGGATGGGTCCTACTGTGCTTTTGTGTCTATGGAGACCTTGGAATGAAGCAGTGGCACTTTGGCCCTAAAGTGTTCTCCTAAACAGAGGCTTTGACACAGCTCCAACGTGCAAGTTTCCCATGTGTAGATGAGATGTTTTCTGATGGGTGAGTCAAGAAACAGCTATATGCTGCTTTTGAAATCCAGGCCTCTGAGGAGAGATGCCTGGAAACCAAAGCAATGGATCTGATTAGTGCCTAGGGGCCTCTTCTTTCCTTTTTACCTCTGGGGACATCTGTCTATGGGTCTGAGTGCAGGTAGGTGCTCAGTTGGGCTCAGATTGCCCCTGTTTTTCCTGGGAAGCCACCACTATTGAGATGGATCAGGCACTTTGGAGGTTTATCCTATTATAATGGTTGTGGCCATTGGAATGGGCACACACAATTCCCTTGGAGAGGCCAAGTACAGTCCTCAGGTTTGGCTCCAGGGGCCTGAGCCTGTAGGTTGTGAAGTCCAGGGCTCTTTGGACAGTTGTCTCAAAACACAAACTCGGCTTATCTTACGGGTCATAGGTATGGCAGGACTGATCTACAGACCATGAGGAGAACTCATTGGGATTTGAAAGAAGGGCGAGTGTGAGGCTCCTGCTCAAGTTTTTGTCTCTGGATATCGTGCCAATCATCGTCGTGGAATTTCTGCGTGACTTCATGGGAAATGGACGAGTCTTACTCTCTCATGGTTTGGCCCCGTCCAAAGAATTTGGGGTCATTCTGTGGGCTGGAAGAAGTCCGTGTTTTTTTTGTTGTTGTTGTTGTTGTTTTCGTTTTTAACCTCAGGTGTCCCATCAAATGAGGGATTCCAGAGTAGAGCCCTGGGGGAGGGGCGACTGGACAATCAGAAATCTGGTTAAAAATTGGGGCCTAGGGACATGTCAAGCCCATTATGACATCTAATGGTCCAGTCACTGAGAGGACTTAGGAGGACAAGACTCATGCTGAGGGTCACAATGCGTGTGCATGCCATCCTCGCACTCAAGAATGGTCGGGGC
This sequence comes from Mustela nivalis, assembly GCF_964662115.1. Taxonomy (NCBI): domain Eukaryota; kingdom Metazoa; phylum Chordata; class Mammalia; order Carnivora; family Mustelidae; genus Mustela; species Mustela nivalis. The sequence goes on along the minus strand of NW_028136307.1, from coordinate 769,208 downwards.
CTCAGTGTGAATGCTGGTTTCTCCTACACTGAACGTTGCACAACGTGCCAACCACAAGGGTTCTTGCCATGGGTAAGGGGGAGTTATGATTTCTGCATCACACTCACCTCTGGGCAGTGATTCGAGATAAGGTCTCGGTTCTGAAGCCTGAAAACTGAGGTAGGGAAGAGATGATGACCTAAGGCCATGGCGGGTATTATGTGCTCAGTGTGCGGTCAGCTTTCTGGGTGTTGGTCAGGAGGTCCGGGCTCAGGTTGTGTTCGACAGTGCATTAGTGCCCAGGTTAGACTATCTAATTTGGGTAAATTCGAGTGCTGTGTAGGTTTATCCTCATTTAAGTTGCCTGGGCAGCTCATAAGACAATAATTTTTTTCCTAGAGGGCAGGCAGAGTGCTGCATTGTGGTTCCAGAATTGCCAAACTTGATGGCTACGGGGCCAGGAGTGTGAGGACGGAAGTCTGAGAAGACAAACTAGACTTGGGTTTCAGGGCGAGGGCACGGCAGGTACCCCCTGCAGATCTGAAACAATATGTCATGCATCTGAAGTCAGGGCGAGGATGAGACGTTGGCTCATGTAGGAGTTACTGTGCATGACGGCCGCTTCATGAAGGGATCGGAATCTCGAGGCCATTGAGGTTTTCCCACGTTGGGAGTTGTGGGATGCCCCCTTCAAGGATTCCTTCTGCGGGACAATTGAGACCTGTTGGACAGCTCCGGGACATCCCATATGGAATGACTCCAGACACCGTTCGCGGATGGATGCCTGGGAAGCCCGCCTCGCATTCGAATTGTCTCCTAGCAACAAGACAGTTTAGATCTGATGGCTCTGCCGGAGCAACCGGGGTGGCTGAGTTGAAATGGATTTTCCTGAGGATGGGTCCTAATGTGTTTTTGTGTCCATGAGGGCCTTGGAATGGGGCGGTGGCACCGGGACGCTGAAGTACTCTCCTAAGCTTTGGACATGGCTCCCATGCACAGGTTTCCTTGTGGAGACGAGATGAGTTCTGATGGGTGCCTCAGGAAAACCCCTATGCTCGTATTGGAATCAGGCTTTTGAGGACACATGCCTGTAACTCAAAGCAATGGATCCTATTATGGCCTAGGGTCCTGTCTGGTTCAATCTTCTTCTCTGGGGACATCCATCTATGGTATGAGCGGAGGTCGATTATCAGCTGGTATCAGAGAGCCCTTGTTTGTTCCGGGCGACCTACACTATTTGGATGGCCTCAGGGACTTTGGAGGTTTCTCCTAATTTGTACGATTTTGGACCATGGAATGGGCAGAATTCCCATGGATTGGTAGGCACAGTCCTTATGTGTGGCTCCAGGGTCCCAGCCTGGAGTGTGTGTGGCCCAAGACTTTGAGGACAAAAGTCTGAAAACCCAAACTCAGCTTAGGTTTGGGGACGTAGGTATGGCAGGCCCGATCTACAAGCCATGAGATGAACTCTTCTGGATATGAAAAAAGTGCGAGTCTGAGGCGCTTGCTCAGGCTTTTGTCTCTGGGTTTTGTATCAGCGATGGCCGTGGAATGTTGGGGAGTCCTCATGGGCCATGGACGAATCTTCCTCTCTGAGGATTTGGTCCGATTCCCAATTGCTTTTCGTCAATCTGTGGGATGGGAGGACTCCTTTCAGTTTTGTTACCTCAGGTGTCCCACCAAAAGAGGAATTCCAAAGCAAAGCCGTGGGGACACTGAATGGACAACACGAACTATGGTTAAAAATTGGGGCCTAGGGGCATGGCAAGCCCAATATGCTATCTCTTCATCCAGCCACTGAGTGGCCTTACTTAAGGACTGGGCTCAGCCTGAGGGTCACAATGTGTGTTTGTGACCAATGTGGCCCGCGAACATGGGCAGGGCCTCATGGGCCACACTGGTTTCAACTACACTGAACGTTGGACAACATGCCAACCACGTGGTTTCTTGCCATGGGGAAGGACTTCTTATTTCCTCATCACCTTCAACCCTGGCAGTGATTGGAGATAAGGTCTAGGTTCTGAAACCTGAAAACCGAGGTTGGGAAGAGATGACGACCTAAGGCCATGGCGGCTCGATGTGCTCAGTGTGCGGCCAGCTGTCTGGGAGGGGCCAGGGTGTCCAGGCTCAGGCTGTGTCGGAAAGGGCATTAGTGCCCTGGTCAGCCTATGTATTTGGGGTACAGCCAAGCTCGGTGCAGGTTGATCCTCATTTGGGGTTACTGGGTAGCCCCAGAGGACAATGTTTTTCTTCTGGAGGGCAGGAAGAGTGCTGCATTGTAGTTCTGGATTGCCAAACTGGAGGGCTTGTGGGCCATTAGTCTGACGACAAAAGTCTGAGAACACAAGCTAGGCTTAGTTTTCTGAGTGAGGCCATGGCAGGCACAATCTACAGACCTGAATTGAGATCGCATGCATCTGAAGACAGGGCGAGGATCAGACGATCGCTCAGGTTGGAGTTTCTGTCCCTGATGGCCCCTTCATGAATGGGGGAGCATCACGAGGCCATGGGGGTTTTCCCACGATGGGAGTTGTGAGAAGCTCCAAACTGCAGAGAGTCTTCTGCAGAACAATTGAGACCTGTTGTTTGGCTCCAGGCCAATGATTCTGAGCAGGGTTCTAAGGATGGATGGCTGGGAAGCCCACCTCGCATTCCAATTGTCTCCTAGCAACAAGACAGGTTAGATCTCCTGGATCTGTGGGGAGCAACCGAGGACGCTGAGTTGAAAGGGACACCCCTGGGGATGGGTCCTAATGTGCTTTTGTGTCTATGGAGACCTTGGAATGAAGCGGTGGCACTGGGGCCCTAAAGGGTTCTCCTAAACAGAGGCTTTGACACAGCTCCAACGTGCAAGGTTCCCATGTGTAGATGAGATGTTTTCTGATGGGTGAGTCAAGAAACAACTATATGCTGCTTTTGAAATCCAGGCCACTGAGGAGAGATGCCTGGAAACCAAAGCAATGGATCTGATTAGTGCCTAGGGGCCTGTTCTTTCCTTTTTACCTCTGGGGACATCTGTCTATGGGTCTGAGTGCAGGTAGGTGCTCAGTTGGGCTCAGATTGTCCCTGGATCAGGAACTTTTGAGGTTTATCCTATTAGGAGGGTTGAGGCCATTGGAATGGGCACACACAATTCCCTTGGAGGGCAAGTACAGTCCTCAGGTTTGGCTCCAGGGTCCTGAGCCTGTAGGTTGTGTAGGCCAGGGCTGTTTGGACAGTTGTCTGAAAACACAAACTCGGCTGATGTTTCGGGTCATATGTATGGCAGGACTGATCTACAGACCATGAGGAGAAATCGTTGGGATTTGAAAGAAGGGGGAGTGTGAGGCTCCTGCTCAAGTTTTTGTCTCTGGATATCGTGTCACTCATGGTCGTGGAATTTCTGGGTGACTTCATGGGAAATGGACGAGTCATACTCTCTGGTGCTTTGGCCCCGTCCAAAGAGTTTGGTGTCATTCTGTGGGCTGGAAGAAGTCCGTTTTTTGTTGTTGTTGTTGTTTTTGTTGTTTTCTTTTTTAACCTCAGGTGGCCCACCAAATGAGGGATTCCAGAGTAGAGCCCTGGGGAGGGGCGACTGGACAATCAGAAATCGGGTTAAAAATTGGGGCCTAGGGACATGTCAAGACCAGTATGACATCAAATGGTCCAGCCACTGAGAGGACTTACTAGAGGACAGGACTCATGCTGAGGGTCACAAAGCGTGTGTATGCCCTCATCGCACTCAAGAATTGGCGGGGCCTCAGGGTGAATGCTGGTTTCTCCTACACTGAACATTGGACAACGTGCCAACCACAAGGGTTCTTGCCATGGGTAAGGAGGAGTTCTGATTTCTGCATCACACTCACCCCTGGGCAGTGATTGGAGATAAGGTCTCGGTTCTGAAGCCTGAAAATTGAGGTACAGAAGAGATGATGACCTAAGGCCATGGCGGGTTTTATGTGCTCAGTGTGCGGTCAGCTTTCTGGGTGTTGGTCAGGAGGTCCGGGCTCAGGTTGTGTTCGACAGTGCATTAGTGCCCAGGTTAGACTATATCATTTGGGTAAAGTCGAGTGCTGTGTAGGTTTATCCTCATTTAAGGTGCCTGGGCAGCTCATGATGCACTAATTTTTTTTCTAGAGGGCAGGCAGAGTGCTGCATTGTGGGTCCGGAATTGCCAAACTTGAGGGCTTCGGGGCCTGGAGTGTGAGGACGGAAGTCTGAGAAGACAAGCTAGACTTGGGTTTCAGGGTGAGGGCACGACAGGTACCCCCTGCAGATCTGAACCAATATGTCATGCATCTGAAGTCAGGGCGAGGATGAGACGTTGGCTCAGGTTGGAGTTTCTGTGCATGACGGCCGCTTCATGAAGGGAGCGGAATCTCAAGGCCATTGAGGTTTTCCCACGTTGGGAGTTGTGGTATGCCCCATTCAAGGAATCCTTCTGCAGGACAATTGAGACCTGTTGGACAGCTCCAGGACATCCCATATGGAATGACTCCAGAGCACCGTTCTCGAATGGATGCCTGGGAAGCCCGCCTCGCATTCCAATTGTCTCCTAGCAACAAGAAAGTTTAGATCTGACGGCTCTGCGGGAGCAACCTGGGTGGCTGAGTTGAAAGGGACTTTCCTGAGGATGGGTCCTATTGTGTTTTTGTGTCCATGAGGGCCTTGGAATGGGGCGGTGGCACCGGGACCCTGAAGTTCTATCCTAAGCTTTGGATATGGCTCCCATGCACAGGTTTCCTTGTGGAGACGAGATGAGTTCTGATGGGTGCCTCAGGAAAACACCTATGCTCGTATTGAAAGCAGGCTTTTGAGGACACATGCTTGTAACCCAAAGCAATGGATCCTATTATGGCCTAGGGTCCTGACTGGTTCAATGTTCTTCTCTGGGGACATCCATCTATGGTATGAGTGGAGGTCGATTATCAGCTGGTGTCAGACAGCCCTTGTTTGTTCCGGGTGACCTACACTATTGGGATGGCCTCAGGGACTTTGGAGGTTTCTCCTAATTTGTATGAATTTGGACCATGGAATTGGCAGATTTCCCATGGATTGGTAGGCACAGTCCTAATGTGTGGCTCCAGGGGCCCAGCCTGGAGGGTGTGTGGCCCAAGATTTTGAGGACAGAAGTCTGAAAACACAAACTCAGCTTAGGTTTGGGGACGTAGGTATGGCAGGCCCGATCTACAAACCATGAAAAGAACTCTTCAGGATATGAAGAAAGTGCGAGTCTGAGGCACTTGCTCAGGCATTTGTCTCTGGATTTTGTGTCAGCGATGGCCGTGGAATGTCGGGGAGGCCTCATGGGCCATGGACAAATCTTCCTCTTGAGGATTTGGCCTGATTCCCAATTGCTTTTCGTCAATCTGTGGGATGGGAGGTCTCCTTTCAGGTTTGTTACCTCAGGTGTCCCACCAAAAGAGGAATTCCAAAGCAAAGTCGTGGGGAAGACTGAAGGGACAACCCAAACTATGGTTAAAAATTTGGGCCTAGGGGCATGGCAAGCCCAATATGCTATCTCTTCATCCAGCCACTGAGTGGCCTTACTTGAGGACTGGGCTCATCCTGAGGGTCACAATGTGTGTTTGTGACCAATGTGGCCCGCGAGCATGGGCGGGGCCTCATGGGCCACACTGGTTTCAACTACACTGAACGATGGACAACATGCCAACCACAAGGTTTCTTGCCATGGGGAAGGAGTTATGATTTCTGCATCACCTTCAACCTGGGCCGTGATACGAGATAAGGTCTAGGTTCTGAAACCTGAAAACCGAGGTTGGGAAGAGATGACGACCTAAGGCCATGGCGGCTCGAAGTGCTCAGTGTGCGGCCAGCTGTCTGCGAGGGGCCAGAATGTCCAGGCTCAGGCTGTGTCAGAAAGGGCATTAGTGCCCTGGTCAGCCTATGTATTTGGGGTACAGCCAAGGTCGGTGCAGGTTGATCCTCATTTGGGGTTACTGGGTAGCCCCAGAGGACAATGTGTTTCTTCTGGAGGGCAGGCAGAGTGCTGCATTGTATTTCTGGATTGCCAAACTGGAGGGATTGTGGGCCAGTAGTCTGACGACAAACGTCTGAGAACACAAGCTAGGCTTAGGTTTCTGGGTGAGGCCATGGCAGGCAAAATCTACAGAACTGAATCGAGATCTCGTGCATCTGAAGTCAGGGCGAGGTTCAGACGATCGCTCAGGTAGGAGTTTCTGTCCCTGATGGCCCCTTCATGAATGGGGGGGCATCACGAGGCCATGGGGGTTTTCCCACGATGGGAGTTGTGAGAAGCTCCAAACTGCAGAGAGTCTTCTGCAGGACAATTGAGACCTGTTGTTTGGCTCCAGGCCAATGATTCTGAGCAGGGTTCTAAGGATGGATGGCTGGGTAACCCTCCTCGCATTCCTATTGTCTCCTATCAACAAGACAGGTTATATCTCCTGGATCTGTGGGGAGCAACCGAGGACGCTGAGTTGAAATGGACACCCCTGGGGATGGGTCCTAATGTGCTTTTGTGTCTATGGAGACCTTGGAATGAAGCGGTGGCATTTGGGCCCTAAAGGGTTGTCCTAAACAGAGGCTTTGACACAGCTCCAACGTGCAAGTTTCCCATGTGTAGATGAGATGTTTTCTGATGGGTGAGTCAAGAAACAGCTATATGCTCTTTTGAATCCAGGCCTCTGAGGAGAGATGCCTGGAAACCAAAGCAATGGATCTGATTAGTGCCTAGGGGCCTGTTCTTTCCTTTTTACATCTGGGGACATTTGTCTATGGGTCTGAGTGCTGGTAGGTGCTCATTTGGGCTCAGATTGCCCCTGTTTTTCCTGGGAAGCCACCACTATTGCGATGGATCAGGGACTTTGGAGGTTTATCCTATTAGAAGGGTTGTGGCCAATGGAATGGGCACACACAATTCCCTTGGAGAGGGCAAGTACAGTCCTCAGGTTGGGCTCCAGGGGCCTGAGCCAGTAGGTTGTGTAGGCCAGGGCTGTTTGGACAGTTGTCTGAAAACACAAACTCGGCTTATGTTTCGAGTCATAGTTATGGCAGGACTGACCTACAGACCATGAGGAGAACTCATTGGGATTTGAAAGAAGGGCGAGTGTGAGGCTCCAGCTCAAGTTTTTGTCTCTGGATATCGTGTCACTCATGGTCGTGGAATTTCTGGGTGACTTCATGGGAAATGGACGAGTCTTACTCTCTTGTGGTTTGGCCCCGTCCAAAGAGTTTGGGGTCATTCTGTGGGCTGGAAGAAGTCCGTTTTGTTGTTGTTGTTGTTGTTGTTTTCTTTTTTAACCTCATGTGTCCCACCAAATGAGGGATTCCAGAGTAGAGCCCTGGGGAGGGGCGACTGGACAATCATAAATCTGGTTAAAAATTGGGGCCTAGGGACATGTCAAGCCCGTTATGACATCTAATGGTCCAGCCACTGAGAGGACTTACTAGAGGACAGGACTCATGCTGAGGGTCAGACGACAAAGTCTGAGAACACAAGCTAGGCCTAGATTTCTGTGTGAGGCCATGGCAGGCACAATCTACAGACATGAATCGAGATCTCGTGCATCTGAAGACAGGGCGAGGATCAGACGATCGCTCAGGTTGGAGTTTCTGTCCCTGATGGCCCCTTCAGGAATGAGGGGGGGCATCACGAGGCCATGGGGGTTTTCCCACGATGGCTGAGTCAAGAAACAGCTATATGCTGCTTTTGAAATCCAGGCCTCTGAGGAGAGATGCCTGGAAACCAAAGCAATGGATCTGATTAGTGCCTAGGGGCCTGTTCTTTCCTTTTTACCTCTGGGGACATCTGTCTATGGGTCTGAGTGCAGGTAGGTGCTCAGTTGGGCTCTGATTGCCCCTGTTTTTCCTGGGAAGCCACCACTATTGATATGGATCAGGGACTTTGGAGGTTTATCCTATTAGAATGGTTGTGGCCATTGGAATGGGCACACACAATTTCCTTGGAGAGGGCAAGTACAGTCCTCAGGTTGGGCTCCAGGGGCCTGAGCCTGTAGGTTGTGTAGGCCAGGGCTTTTTGGACTGTTTTCTGAAAACACAAACTCGGCTTATGTTTCGGGTCATAGGTATGGCAGGACTGATCTACAGACCATGAGGAGAACTATTCGGCATTTGAAAGAAGGGCGAGCGTGAGGCTACTGCTCAAGTTTTTGTCTCTGGATATCGTGTCACTCATGGTCGTGGAATTTCTGGGTGACTTCATGGGAAATGGACGAGTCTTACTCTCTGGTGGTTTGGCCCCATCCAAAGAGTTTGGGTCATTCTGTGGTCTGGAAGAAGTCCGTTGTTTTTTTTTTTTGTTGTTGTTATTTTCTTTTTTAACATCAGGTGTCCCACCAAATGAGGGATTCCAGATTAGAGCCCTGGGGAGGGGCGAATGGACAATCAGAAATCTGGTTATAAATTGGGGAATAGGGACATGTCAAGCCCATTATGACATCTAATGATCCAGCCACTGAGCGGACTTACTAGAGGACAGGACTCATGCTGAGTGTCACAATGCGTGTGCATGCCCTCATCGCACTCAAGAATGGGCGGGGCCTCAGGGTGAATGCTGTTTTTTCCTACACTGAACGTTGGACAATGTGGCAACCACAAGGGTTCTTGCCATGGGTAAGGAGGAGTTCTGATTTCTGCATCACACTCACCCCTGGGCAGTGATTGGAGATAAGGTCTCGGTTTTGAAGCCAGAAAAATGAGATAGGGAAGAGATGATGACCTAAGGCCATGGCGGGTTTTATGTGCTCAGTGTGCAGTCTGCTTTTTGGGTGTTGGTCAGGAGGTCCGGGCTCAGCTTGTGTTCGACAGTGCATTAGTGCCCAGGTTAGACTATATAATTTGGGTAAAGTCGAATGCTGTGTAGGCTGATCCTCATTTAAGGTGCCTGGGCAGCTCATGATGCAATAATTTTTTTTCTAGAGGGCATGCAGAGTGCTGCATTGTGGGTCCAGAATTGCCAAACTTGAGGGCTTCGGGGCCAGGAGTGTGAGGACGGAAGTCTGAGAAGACAAGCTAGACTTGGGTTTCAGGGCGTGGGCACGGCAGGTACCCCCTGCAGATCTGAACCAATATCTCATGCATCTGAAGTCAGGGCGAGGATCAGACACAAACTCAGCTTAGGTTTGGGGACGTAGGTATGGCAGCTCCGATCTACAAGCCATGAGAAGAACTCTTCAGGATATGAAGATAGTGCGAGTCTGAGGCGCTTGCTCAGGCTTTTATCTCTGTATTTTGTATCAGCGATGGCCGTGGAATGTCGGGATGGCCTCATGGGCCATGGACGAATCTTCCTCTCTGAGGATTTGGCACGAATCCCAATTGCTTTTCGTCAATCTGTGGGATGGGAGGACTCATTTCAGTTTTGTTACCTCAATTGTCCCACCAAAAGAGGAATTCCAAAGGAAAGCCGTGGGGAAGCCTGAAGAGACAACCCGAACTATGGTTAAAAATTGGGGCCTAGGGGCATGGCAAGCCCAATATGCTATCTCTTCATCCAGCCACTGAGTGGCCTTACTTGAGGACTCGGCTCAGCCTGAGGGTCACAATGTGTGTTTGTGACCAATGTGGCCCGCGAGTAAGGGCGGGGCCTCATGGGCCACACTGGTTTCAACTACACTGAACGTTGGACAACATGCCAACCACAAGGTTTCTTGCAATGGGGAAGGAGTTCTGATTTCTGCATCACCTTCAACCCTGGGCAGTGATTGGAGTTAAGGTCTAGGTTCTGAAACCTGAAAACCGAGGTTGGGAAGAGATGACCACCTAAGGCCACGGCGGCTGGATGTGCTCAGTGTGCGGCCAGTTGTCTGGAAGGGGCCAGGGGCTCCAGTCTCAGGCTGTGTCAGAAAGGGCATTAGTGCCCTGGTCAGCCTATGTATTTGGGGTCAGCCAAGGTCGGTGCAGGTTGATCCTCATTTGGGGTTACTGGGTAGCTCCAGAGGACAATGTATTTTTTTTGGAGGGCAGGCAGAGTGCTGCATTGTGACTTTCCTGAGCATGGGTCCTAATGTGTTTTTGTGTCCATGAGGGCCTTGGAATGGGGCGGTGGCACCGGGCCCTGAAGTACTCTCCTAAGCTTTGGACATGGCTCCCATGCACAGGTTTCCATGTGGAGACGAGATGAGTTCTGATGGGTGCCTCAGGAAAACTCCTATGCTCGTATTGGAATCAGGCTTTTGAGGACACATGCCTGTAACCCAAAGCAATTGGTCCTATTATGGCCTAGGGTCCTGTCTGGTTTAATCTTCTTCTATGGGACATCCATCTATGGTATGAGTGGAGGTCGATTATCAGCTGGTGTCAGACAGCCCTTGTTTATTCCGGGCGACCTACACTATTGGGATGGCCTCAGGGACTTTGGAGGTTTCTCCTAATTTGTACGACTTTGGACCATGGAATAAGCAGAATTCCCATGGATTGGTAGGCACAGTCCTAATGTGTGGCTCCAGGGGCCCAACCTGGAGGGTGTGTGGCCCAAGTCTTTGAGGACAGAAGTCTGAAAACACAAACTCAGCTTAGGTTTGGGGACGTAGGTATGGCAGCTCCGATCTACAAGCCATGAGAAGAACTCTTCAGGATATGAAGATAGTGCGAGTCTGAGGCGCTTGCTCAGGCTTTTATCTCTGTATTTTGTATCAGCGATGGCCGTGGAATGTCGGGATGGCCTCATGGGCCATGGACGAATCTTCCTCTCTGAGGATTTGGCACGAATCCCAATTGCTTTTCGTCAATCTGTGGGATGGGAGGACTCATTTCAGTTTTGTTACCTCAATTGTCCCACCAAAAGAGGAATTCCAAAGGAAAGCCGTGGGGAAGCCTGAAGAGATAACCCGAACTATGGTTAAAAATTGGGGCCTAGGGGCATGGCAAGCCCAATATGCTATCTCTTCATCCAGCCACTGAGTGGCCTTACTTGAGGACTGGGCTCAGCCTGAGGGTCACAATGTGTGTTTGTGACCAATGTGGCCCGCGAGTAAGGGCGGGGCCTCATGGGCCACACTGGTTTCAACTACACTGAACGTTGGACAACATGCCAACCACAAGGTTTCTTGCAATGGGGAAGGAGTTCTGATTTCTGCATCACCTTCAACCCTGGGCAGTGATTGGAGTTAAGGTCTAGGTTCTGAAACCTGAAAACCGAGGTTGGGAAGAGATGACCACCTAAGGCCACGGCGGCTGGATGTGCTCAGTGTGCGGCCAGTTGTCTGGAAGGGGCCAGGGGCTCCAGTCTCAGGCTGTGTCAGAAAGGGCATTAGTGCCCTGGTCAGCCTATGTATTTGGGGTCAGCCAAGGTCGGTGCAGGTTGATCCTCATTTGGGGTTACTGGGTAGCTCCAGAGGACAATGTATTTTTTTTGGAGGGCAGGCAGAGTGCTGCATTGTAGTTCTGGATTGCCAAACTGGAGGGCTTGTGGGCCAGTAGTCTGACCACAAAACTCTGAGAACACAAGCTAGGCTTAGGTTTCTGGGTGAGGCCATGGCAGGCACAATCTACAGACCTGAATCGAGATCTCGTGCATCTGAAGTCATGGCGAGGATCAGACGATCGCTCAGGTTGGAATTTCTGTCCCTGATGGCCCCTTCAGGAATGGGGGGGCATCACGAGGCCATGGGGGTTTCCCACGATGGGAGTTGTGAGAAGCTCCAAACTGCAGAGAGTCTTCTGCAGGACAATTGAGACCTGTTGTTTGGCTCCAGGACAATGATTCTGAGCAGGGTTCTAAGGATGGATGGCTGGGTAGCCCACCTCGCATTCCAATTGTCTCCTAGCAACAAGACAGGTTAGAACTCCTGGATCTGTGGGGAGCAACCGAGGACACTGAGTTGAAATGAACACCCCTGGGGATGGGTCCTAATGTGCTTTTGTGTCTATGGAGACCTTGGAATGAACCGGTGGCACTGGGGCCCTAAAGGGTTCTCCTAAACAGAGGCTTTGACACAGTTCCAACGTGCAAGTTTCCCATGTGTAGATGAGATGTTTTCTGATGGGTGAGTCAAGAAACAGCTATATGCTGCTTTTGAAATCCAGGCCTCTGAGGAGAGATGCCTGGAAACCAAAGCAATGGATCTGATTAGTGCCTAGGGGCCTGTTCTTTCCTTTTTACCTCTGGGGACATCTGTCTATGGGTCTGAGTGCAGGTAGGTGCTCAGTTGGGCTCTGATTGCCCCTGTTTTTCCTGGGAAGCCACCACTATTGATATGGATCAGGGACTTTGGAGGTTTATCCTATTAGAATGGTTGTGGCCATTGGAATGGGCACACACAATTACCTTGGAGAGGGCAAGTACAGTCCTCAGGTTGGGCTCCAGGGGCCTGAGCCTGTAGGTTGTGTAGGCCAGGGCTTTTTGGACTGTTTTCTGAAAACACAAACTCGGCTTATGTTTCGGGTCATAGGTATGGCAGGACTGATCTACAGACCATGAGGAGAACTATTCGGCATTTGAAAGAAGGGCGAGCGTGAGGCTACTGCTCAAGTTTTTGTCTCTGGATATCGTGTCACTCATGGTCGTGGAATTTCTGGGTGACTTCATGGGAAATGGACGAGTCTTACTCTCTGGTGGTTTGGCCCCATCCAAAGAGTTTGGGTCATTCTGTGGTCTGGAAGAAGTCCGTTGTTTTTTTTTTTTTGTTGTTGTTGTTATTTTCTTTTTTAACATCAGGTGTCCCACCAAATGAGGGATTCCAGATTAGAGCCCTGGGGAGGGGCGAATGGACAATCAGAAATCTGGTTATAAATTGGGGAATAGGGACATGTCAAGCCCATTATGACATCTAATGATCCAGCCACTGAGAGGACTTACTAGAGGACAGGACTCATGCTGAGTGTCACAATGCCTGTGTATGCCCTCGTCGCACTCAAGAATGGGCGGGGCCTCAGGGTGAATGCTGGTTTCTCCTACACTGAACATTGGACAATGTGCCAACCACAAGGGTTCTTGCCATGGGTAAGGAGGAGTTCTGATTTCTGCATCACACTCACCCCTTGGCAGTGATTGGAGATAAGGTATAGGTTCTGAAGCCTGAAAACTGAGGTAGGGAAGAGATGAAGACCTAAGACCATGGCGGGGTTTATGTGCTCAGTGTGCAGTCTGCTTTTTGGGTGTTGGTCAGGAGGTCCGGGCTCAGGTTGTGTTCGACAGTGCATTAGTGCCCAGGTTAGACTATATAATTTGGGTAAAGTCGAATGCTGTGTAGGCTGATCCTCATTTAAGGTGCCTGGGCAGCTCATGAGGCAATAATTTTTTTTTCCAGAGAGCAGGCAGAGTGCTGCATTTTGGGTCCGGAATTGCCAAACTTGAGGGCTTCGGGGCCAGGAGTGTGAGGACGGAAGTCTGAGAAGACAAGCTAGACTTGGGTTTCAGGGCGTGGGCACGGCAGGTACCCCCTGCAGATCTGAACCAATATCTCATGCATCTGAAGTCAGGGCGAGGATCAGACGTTGGCTCAGGTTGGAGTTTCTGTGCATGACGGTCGCTTCATGAAGGGAGCGGAATCTCGAGTCCATTGAGGTTTTCCCACGTTGGGAGTTGTGGGATGCCCCCTTCAAGGATTCCGTCTGCGGGACAATTGAGACCTGTTGGACAGCTCCAGGTCATCCAATATAGAATGACTCCAGAGCACGATTTGCGGATGGATGCCTTGGAAGCCCGCCTCGCATTCCAATTGTCTCCTAGCAACAAGACAGTTTAGATCTGATGGCTCTGCCGGAGCAACCGTGGTAGGTGACTTGAAATGGACTTTCCTGAGGATGGGTCCTAATGTGTTTTTGTTTCCTTGAGGGCCTTGGAATGGGGCGGTGGCACCGGGACCCTGAAGTACTCTCCTAAGCTTTGGACATGTCTCCCATGCACAGGTTTCCTTGTGGAGACGAGATGAGTTCTGATGGGTGCCTCAGGAACACCCCTATGATCATATTGGAATCAGGCTTTTTAGGACACATGCCTGTAACCCAAAGCAATGGATCCTATTATGGCCTAGGGTCCTGTCTGGTTCAATCTTCTTCTCTGGGGAAATCCATCTATGGTATGAGTAGTGGAGGTCGATTATCAGCTGGTGTCAGACAGCCCTTGTTTGTTCCGGGCGACCTACACTATTGGGATGGCCTCAGGGACTTTGGACGTTTCTCCTAATTTGTACGATTTTGGACAATGGAATGGGCAGAATTCCCATGGATTGGTAGGCACAGTCCTAATGTGTGGCTCCAGGGGCCCAGCCTGGAGGGTGTGTGGCCCAAGATTTTGAGGACAGAAGTCTGAAAACACAAACTCAACTTAGGTTTGGGGACGTAGGTATGGCAGGCCCGATCTACAAACCATGAGAAAAACTCTTCAGGATATGAAGAAAGTGCTAGTCTGAGGCGCTTGCTCAGGCTTTTGTCTCTGGATTTTGTATCAGCGATGGCCGTGGAATGTCGGGGAGGCCTCATGGGCCATGGACGAATCTTCCTCTCTGAGGATTTGGCCCGATTCCCAATTGCTTTTCGTTAATCTGTGGGATGGGAGGACTCCTTTCAGTTTTGTTACCTCAGGTGTCCCACCAAAAGAGGTATTCCAAAGCAAAGCCGTGGGGAAGACTGAAGGGACAACCCGAACTATGGTTAAAAATTGGGGCCTAGGGGCATGGCAAGCCCAATATGCTATCTCTTCATCCAGCCACTGAGTGGCCTTACTTGAGGACTGGGCTCAGCCTGAGGGTCACAATGTGTGTTTGTGACCAATGTGGCCCGGGAGCATGGGCAGGGCCTCATGGGCCTCACTGGTTTCAAATACACTGAACGTTGGACAGCATGCCAAACACAAGGTTTCCTGCCATGGGGAAGGAGTTCTGATTTTTGCATCACCTTCAACCCTGGTCAGTGATAGGAGATAAGGTCTAGGTTCAGAAACCTGAAAACCGTGGTTGGGAAGAGATGACGACCTAAGGCCATGGCGGCTCGATGTGCTCAGTGTGCGGCCAGCTGTCTGGGAGGGGCCCGGGGGTCCCGGCTCAGGCTGTGTCAGAAAGGACATTAGTGCCCTGGTCAGCCTATGTATTGGGGGTACAGCCAAGGTCGGTGCAGGTTGATCCTTATTTGGGGTTACTGGGTAGCCCCAGAGGACAATGTTTTTCTTCTGGAGGGCAGGAAGAGTGCTGCATTGTAGTTCTGCATTGCCAAACTGGAGGGCTTGTGGGCCAGTAGTCTGACGACAAAAGTCTGAGAACACAAGCTAGGCTCAGGTTTCTGGGTGAGGCCATGGCAGGCACAATCTACAGACCTGAATTGAGATATCCTGCATCTGAAGACAGGGCGAGGATCAGACGATCGCTCAGGTTGGAGTTTCTGTCCCTGATGGCCCCTTCATGAATGGGGGGGCATCACGAGGCCATGGGGGTTTTCCCACGATGGGAGTTGTGAGAAGCTCCAAAGTGCAGAGAGTCTTCTGCAGAACAATTGAGACCTGTTGTTTGGCTCCAGGCCAATGATTCTGAGCAGGGTTCTAAGGATGGATGGCTGGGTAGCCCACCTCGCATTCCAATTGTCTCCTAGCAACAAGACAGGTTAGATCTCCTGGATCTGTGGGGAGCAACCGAGGACGCTGAGTTGAAATGGACACCCCTGGGGATGGGTCCTAATGTACTTTTGTGTCTATGGAGACCTTGGAATGAAGCGGTGGCACTGGGGCCCTAAAGGGTTCTCCTAAACAGAGGCTTTGACACAGCTCCAACGTGCAAGTTTCCCATGTGTAGATGAGATGTTTTCTGATGGGTGAGTCAAGAAACAGCGATATGCTGCTTTTGAAATCCAGGCCTCTGAGGAGAGATGCCTGGAAACCAAAGCAATGGATCTGATTAGTGCCTAGGGGCCTGTTCTTACCTTTTTACCTCTGGGGACATCTGTCTATGGGTCTGAGTGCAGGTAGGTGCTCAGTTGGGCTCAGATTGTCCCTGGATCAGGGACTTTTGAGGTTTATCCTATTAGGAGGGTTGAGGCCATTGGAAAGGGCACACACAATTCCCTTCGAGAGGCCAAGTACAGTCCTCAGGTTTGGCTCCAGGGGCCTGAGCCTGTAGGTTGTGTAGGCCAGGGCTGTTTGGACAGTTGTCTGAAAACACAAACTCGGCTTAAGTTTCGGGTCATAGGTATGCCAGAACTGATCTACAGACCATGAGGAGAACTCTTCGGGATTTGAAAGAAGGGCGAGTGTGAGGCTCCTGCTCAAGTTTTTGTCTCTGGATATCGTGTCACTCATGGTCGTGGAAAATCTGGGTGACTTCATGGGAAATGGACGAGTCTTACTCTCTGGTGGTTTGGCCCCGTCCAAAGAGTTTGGGGTCATTCTCTGGGCTTGAAGAAGTCCGTTTTTGTTGTTCTTGTTGTTGTTGTTGTTTTCTTTTTTAACCTCATGTGTCCCACCAAATGAGGGATTCCAGAGCAGAGCCCTGGGGAGGGGCGACTGGATCAGAAATCTGGTTAAAAATTGGGGCCTAGGGACATGTCAAGCCCATTATGACATCTAATGGTCCAGCCACTAAAAGGACTTACTAGAGGACAGGACTCATGCTGTGGGGCACAATGCGTGTGTATGCCCTCATCGCACTCAAGAATGGGCGTGGCCTCAGGGTGAATGCTGTTTTCTCCTACACTGAACGTTGGACAACGTGCCAACCACAAGGGTTCTTGCCATGGGTAAGGAGGAGTTCTGATTTCTGCATCACACTCACCCCTGGGCAGTGATTCGAGATAAGGTCTCGGTTCTGAAGCCTGAAAACTGAGGTACAGAAGAGAGGATACCTAAGGCCATGGCGGGTTTTATGTGCTCAGTGTGCGGTCAGCTTTCTCGGTGTTGGTCAGGAAATCCGGGCTCTGGTTGTGTTCGACAGTGCATTAGTGCCCAGGTTAGACTATATAATTTGGGTAAAGTCGAGTGCTGTGTAGGTTTATCCTCATTTAAGGTGCCAGGGCGGCTCATGAGGCACTAATTTTTTTTCTAGAGGGCAGGCAGAGTGCTGCATTGTGGGTCCGGAATTGCCAAACTTGAGGGCTTCGGGGCCAGGAGTGTGAGGACAGAAGTGTGAGAAGACAAGGTAGACTTGGGTTTCAGGGCGAGGGCACGGCAGGTACCCCCTGCAGATCTGAACCAATATCTCATGCATCTGAAGTCAGGGCGAGGATCAGACGTTGGCTCAGGTTGGAGTTTCTGTGCATGACGGCCGCTTCATGAAGGGAGCGTAATCTCGAGGCCATTGAGGTTTTCCCACGTTGGGAGTTGTGGGATGCCCCCTTCAAGGATTCCTGCTGCAGGACAATTGAGACCTGTTGGACAGCTCCAGGACATCCCATATGGAATGACTCCAGAGCACCGTTCGCGGATGGATGCCTGGGAAGCCCGCCTCCCATTCCATTTGTCTCCTATCAACAAGACAGTTTAGAGTTGATGGCTCTGCCGGAGCAACCAGGGTGGCTGAGTTGAAATGGGCTTTCCTGAGGATGGGTCCTAATGTGTTTTTGTGTCCATGAGGGCCTTGGAATGGTGCGGTGGCACCGGGACCCTGAAGTACTCTCCTAAGCTTTGGACATGGCTCCCATGCACAGGTTTCCTTATGGAGACGAGATGTGTTCTGATGGGTGCCTCAGGAAAACCCCTATGCTCGTATTGGAATCAGGCTTTTGAGGACACATGCCCGTAACCCAAAGCAATGGATCTTAATATGGCCTAGGGTCCTGTCTTGTTCAATATTCTTCTCTAGGGACATCCAACTATGGTATGAGTGGAGGTCGATTATCAGCTGGTGTCAGACAACCCATGTTTGTTCCGGGCGACCTACACTATAGGGATGACCTCAGGGACTTTGGAGGTTTCTCCTAATTTGTACGATTTTGGACCATGGAATGGGCAGAATTCCCATGGATTGGTAGGCACAGTCCTAATGTGTGGCTCCAGGGGCCCAGCCTGGAGGGTGTGTGGCCCAAGACTTTGAGGACAGAAGTCTGAAAACACAAACTCAACTTAGGTTTGGGGACGTAGGTATGGCAGGCCCGATCTACAAACCATGAGAAAAACTCTTCAGGATATGAAGAAAGTGCGAGTCTGAGGCGCTTGCTCAGGCTTTTGTCTCTGGATTTTGTATCAGCGATGGCCGTGGAATGTCGGGGAGGCCTCATGGGCCATGGACGAATCTTGCTCTCTGAGGATTTGGCCCGATTCCCAATTGCTTTTCGTCAATCTGTGGGATGGGAGGACTCCTTTCCGTTTTGTTACCTCAGGTGTCTCAACAAAAGAGGAATTCCAAAGCAAAGCCGTGGGGAAGACTGAAGGGACAACCAGAACTATGGTTAAAAATTGGGGCCAAGGGGCATGGCAAGCCCAATATGCTATCTCTTCATCCAGCCACTGAGTGGCCTTACTTGAGGACTGGGCTCAGCCTGAGGGTCACAATGTGTGTTTGTGACCAATGTGGCCCGCGAGCATGGGCGGGGCCTCAAGGGCCACACTGGTTTCAACTACTCTGAACGTTGGACAGCATGCCAACCACAAGGTTTCTTGCCATGGGGAAGGAGTTCTGATTTCTGCATCACCTTCAACCCTGGTCAGTGATAGGAGATAAGGTCTAGGTTCTGAAACCTGAAAACCGAGGTTGGGAAGAGATGACGACCTAAGGCCATGGCGGCTCGATGTGCTCAGTGTGCGGCCAGCTGTCTGGGAGGGGCCAGGGGGTCCAGGCTCAGGCTGTGTCAGAAAGGACATTAGTGCCCTGGTCAGCCTATGTATTGGGGGTACAGCCAAGGTCGGTGCAGGTTGATCCTCATTTGGGGTTACTGGGTAGCCCCAGAGGACAATGTTTTTCTTCTGGAGGGCAGGAAGAGTGCTGCATTGTAGTTCTGGATTGCCAAACTGGAGGGCTTGTGGGCCAGTAGTCTGACGACAAAAGTCTGAGAACACAAGCTAGGCTTAGGTTTCTGGGTGAGGCCATGGCAGGCACAATCTACAGACCTGAATTGAGATATCCTGCATCTGAAGACAGGGCGAGGATCAGACGATCGCTCAGGTTGGAGTTTCTGTCCCTGATGGCCCCTTCATGAATGGGGGGCATCACGAGGCCATGGGGGTTTTCCCAGGATGGGAGTTGTGAGAAGCTCCAAAGTGCAGAGAGTCTTCTGCAGAACAATTGAGACCTGTTGCTTGCTCCAGGCCAATGATTCTGAGCAGGGTTCTAAGGATGGATGGCTGGGTAGCCCACCTCGCATTCCAATTGTCTCCTAGCAACAAGACAGGTTAGATCTCCTGGATCTGTGGGGAGCAACCGAGGACGCTGAGTAGAAATGGATACCCCTGGGGATGGGTCCTAATGTACTTTTGTGTCTATGGAGACCTTGGAATGAAGCGGTGGCACTGGGGCCCTAAAGGGTTCTCCTAAACAGAGGCTTTGACACAGCTCCAACGTGCAAGTTTCCCATGTGTAGATGAGATGTTTTCTGATGGGTGAGTCAAGAAACAGCGATATGCTGCTTTTGAAATCCAGGCCTCTGAGGAGAGATGCCTGGAAACCAAAGCAATGGATCTGATTAGTGCCTAGGGGCCTGTTCTTTCCTTTTTACCTCTGGTGACATCTGTCTATGGGTCTGAGTGCAGGTAGGTGCTCAGTTGGGCTCAGATTGTCCCTGGATCAGGGACTTTTGAGGTTTATCCTATTAGGAGGGTTGAGGCCATTGGAATGGGCACACACAATTCCCTTGGAGAGGCCAAGTACAGTCCTCAGGTTTGGCTCCAGGGGCCTGAGCCTGTAGGTTGTGTAGGCCAGGGCTGTTTGGACAGTTGTCTGAAAACACAAACTCGGCTTATGTTTCGGGTCATAGGTATGGCAGGACTGATCTACAGACCATGAGGAGAACTCTTCGGGATTTGAAAGAAGGGCGAGTGTGAGGCTCCTGCTCAAGTTTTTGTCTCTGGATATCGTGTCACTCATGGTCGTGGAATTTCTGGGTGACTTCATGGGAAATGGACGAGTCTTACTCTCTGGTGGTTTGGCCCCGTCCAAAGAGTTTGGGGTCATTCTGTGGGCTGGAAGAAGTCCGTTTTTTGTTGTTGTTGTTGTTGTTGTTGTTGTTGTTTTCTTTTTTAACCTCAGGTGTCCCACCAAATGAGGGATTCCAAAGCAGAGCCCTGGGGAGGGGCGACTGGACAATCAGAAATCTGGTTAAAAATTGGGGCCTAGGGACATGTCAAGCCCTTTATGACATCTAATGATCCAGCCACTAAGAGGACTTACTAGAGGACAGGACTCATGCTGAGGGTCACAATGCCTGTGTATGCCCTCGTCGCACTCAAGAATGGGCGGGGCCTCAGGGTGAATGCTGGTTTCTCCTACACTGAACGTTGGACAACGTGCCAACCACAAGGGTTCTTGCCATGGGTAAGGAGGAGTTCTGATTTCTGCATCACACTCACCCCTGGGCAGTGATTAGAGATAAGGTCTCGGTTCTGAAGCCTGAAAACTGAGGTACAGAAGAGAGGATACCTAAGGCCATGGCGGGTTTTATGTGCTCAGTGTGCGGTCAGCTTTCTGGGGGTTGGTCAGGAGGTCCGGGCTAGGGTTGTGTTCGACAGTGCATTAGTGCCCAGGTTAGACTATCTAATTTGGGTAAAGTCGAGTGCTGTGTAGGTTTATCCTCATTTAAAGTGCCTTGGCAGCTCATGAGGCACTAATTTTTTTTCTAGAGGGCAGGCAGAGTGCTGCATTGTGGGTCCGGAATTGCCAAACTTGAGGGCTTCGGGGCCAGGAGTGTGAGGACGGAAGTGTGAGAAGACAAGGTAGACTTGGGTTTCAGGGCGAGGGCACGGCATGTACCCCCTGCAGATCTGAACCAATATCTCATGCATCTGAAGTCAGGGCGAGGATCAGACGTTGGCTCAGATTGGAGTTTCTGTGCATGACGGCCGCTTCATGAAGGGAGCGTAATCTCGAGGCCATTGAGGTTTTCCCACGTTGGGAGTTGTGGGATGCCCCCTTCAAGGATTCCTTCTGCGGGACAATTGAGACCTGTTGGACAGCTCCAGGACATCCCACATGGAATAACTCCAGAGCACCGTTCGCGGATGAATGCCTGGGAAGCCCGCCTCCCATTCCAATTGTCTCCTAGCAACAAGACAGTTTAGAGTTGATGGCTCTGCCGGAGCAACCAGGGTGGCTGAGTTGAAATGGACTTTCCTGAGGATGGGTCCTAATGTGTTTTTGTGTCCATGAGGGCCTTGGAATGGGGCGGTGGCACCGGGACCCAGAAGTACTCTCCTAAGCTTTGGACATGGCTCCCATGAACAGGTTTCCTTGTGGAGACGAGATGAGTTCTGATGGGTGCCTCAGGAAAACCCCTATGCTCGTATTGGAATCAGGCATTTGAGGACACATGCCTGTAACCCAAAGCAATGGATCCTATTATGGCCTAGGGTCCTGTCTGGTTCAACCTTCTTCTCTGGGGACATCCATCTATGGTATGAGTGGAGATCGATTTTCAGCTGGTGTCAGACAGCCCTTGTTTGTTCCGGGCGACCAACACTATTGGGATGGCCTCAGGGACTTTGGAGGTTTCTCCTAATTTGTACGATTATGGACCATGGAATGGGCAGATTCCCATGGATTGGTAGGCACAGTCCTAATGTGTGGCTCCAGGGGCCCAGCCTGGAGGGTGTGTGGCCCAAGACTTTGAGGACAGAAGTCTGAAAACACAAACTCAACTTAGGTTTGGGGACGTAGGTATGGCAGGCCCGATCTACAAACCATGAGAAGAACTCTTCAGGATATGAAGAAAGTGCGAGTCTGAGGCGCTTGCTCAGGTTTTTGTCTCTGGATTTTGTATCAGCGATGGTACAATCTACAGACCTGAATCGACTTCTCGTGCATCTGAAGTCAGGGCGAGGATCAGTCGATCGCTCAAGTTGTTGTTTCTGTCCCTGATGGCCCCTTCACGAAGGGGGCCATCAAGAGGCCATGGGGGTTTTCCCACGATGGGATTTGTGAGAAGCTCCGAACTGCAAAGTGTCTCCTGCAGGACAATTGATTCTTGTTGATTGGCTCCAGGCCAATGATTCTGAGCAGGGTTCTAAGGATGCATGGCTGGGTAGCCCACCTCGCATTCCAATTGTCTCCTAGAAACAAGACAGGTTAGATCTGCTGGATCTGGGGGAGCAACCGAGGAGGCTGAGTTGAAATGGACTCTCCTATGGATGGGTCCTAATGTGCTTTTGTGTCTATGGAGACCTTGGAATGAAGCGGTGGCACTGGGGCCCTTAAGGGTTCTCCTAAACAGAGGCTTTGACACAGCTCCAACGTGCAAGTTTCCCATGTGTAGATGAGATGTTTTCTGATGGGTGAGTCAAGAAACAGCCATATGCTGGTTTTGAAATCCAGGCCTCTGAGGAGAGATGCCTGGAAACCAAAGCAATGGATATGATTAGTGCCTAGGGCCTGTTCTTTCCTTTTTACCTCTGGGGACATCTGTCTATGGATCTGAGTACAGGTAGGTGCTCAGATGGGCTCAGATTGCCCCTGTTTTACCTGGGAAGCCACCACTAATGAGATGGATCAGGGATTTTGGAGGTTTATCCTATTAGAAGGGATGTGGCCATTGGAATGGGCACACACAATTCCCTTGGAGAGGGCAAGTACAGTCCTCAGGTTTGGCTCCAGGGGCCTGAGCCTGTAGGTTGTGTAGGCCAGGTCTGTCGCTCTCGACCCGCAAGAACGACCCGCAGACGAGGTGGGTGGCAATCTTCTTTATTCAATCTTCAGCCCCGGGACCCCGTACACCGATTATAGCCCCAAGTTATAGAACACAGTGGATAGAAAGCAACCAATCACCACATAACACAACTACTATAACATCCAATCAGAAGGGATACAGATGACTTCAATCCAGATCATGCGGGGAGCTCGTGCCTACTGACGTGAGCCCTCGAAACTTATTGTTCACTCTGTTTTTGTGCTGTTCCCATGGTACCTGGTTAATCTTATGCTAGTCCCGATACTTCAGTACAGGTTGTGCGTTGCCTGGAGCACTCCCACATAAACATTCACCTGCCCTTCTCCTCAAGCCTCGCCTAGTACGTGACTCCCAGCTTCTGCTGCATGGCTCTCCACAGCTCCCCCTTTTTTATTTATTACATGGCAGGGATCGTGCCTGTCTTAGGTTGCCAATCCTCAACACACATGCTTACCCGTCATCGGGTACTCCCCTTCACCGAGGAGCCCCTGTCTTAGGTTGCTATGGTGAGGGAACAGTCTTACCCGTCTTTGGCTACCGACCCAGCATACAGAGCCATATTCAGGGGGAGGCATCCTTTTAGGCAGCAAAGCCAGTTTTGAGACGCTTGAGGCAGCAGGGTACTAGGTATGGTGGGAGCAACCCATAATCAAGGTTGCCGTGTAGTTTTGTCACGAGCAGCCCGTTGGTGATTCGGCACAATGGCTCGCACTTTATATAATTCTGTAAGCATGAATTTCACCACACAGGGAAAGAGGCACATGAATAAAAGCATAAGTATTAACACTCCTATAATAGAGCCTATAGCATACCAAGTACGTGATAGCGAAGGAATATGAGAAAATAGCGAATTTACAAAATTGTCAGCAAGCTGAGCCACGGGCAGCTTGGCATGCGGAGCTTCTGCAATATTCAAAATCTCTTGATGTAACTGCAGCAAGTCAAGGGACACATTAGAGTTAGACCATGCCCCTTCAAGGTGGTACAACACTCGACCCCAGGAAGTTTCTGTGACATTATAGCGCTTGGGGGTGACACAGATCCAGTGGTAGTCACTATGGCATTGGATCCTAGTTCACAATTTCAAACTTTGACGTTCGTCCCCCAGAAACTTCACAGCATCATATAAGGCATTTAGTCTGGTTTCAACCCTTTTGTCTATATCCTCTTGTGTTCCCAAGGCCAGAGAAGTATTATGTGCCAGATTATCTACAGTATCTGCAGCTTGCACTGCTTGAGTTAAAGAAATAGATGCAGTAACAGTTGTAGCAATTATTGTTATAAGAGAAACTATACCTAAGATCAACAATCCTAATTCTCGTCTAGGCCGACTAAGGGCATTCTGTACCCAATCCCACAATTCTAACCCAGGGTTAGAGTACCATGGCTTAGATATATTAACAGGAAGCATGATAAAGGGGGGTTGTCGAACTACTAATACACCATCATCTACCGAGACACCCTGAATGCAGTTAGTTAAAGTACAATTCGGACAGAGCAGGTGATATGTAGCTTTATCTTTTTTAATGGTGAGATCCTCTACTAGCAGCATAAAAGGTCTAGGCACACACGCTTGAGGGTATCTATCCTCTAGATCTTGGGCTTCCTTGTTCCAACGGGTTGCTTTTCCAAAAGCGGCTAAAAGTTTCCATATTTCCGTTTGTACTGGATACCCTCTTGGCGGAGCAAGTATAGGAGGTACCTTTGGCTTAAAAGCCTGGGTAGGTGCTCTAGATCCCCAATCTAAAAGTGTAAATCCCTCCTCAAGGGTGTAAGCAGTGGCCTTCTTTTCCACACATAACCTCCAGGGAACGTCTATTCCTTTAGATATTCCCAACTGAGCTGCACATAATGGGATATCCCGGGGAATCTTACCTATTGATGTTACACGGGCAGCAGTTACCCCTGCTATAGTCACATCATCATATTAAACTAGTGTAAACACCCTCAAGCAATGTGATCGTCTACCATTTATGGAGAAGCACATAGGATACATGTCAGAATAGCCCTTATAAGAAATATTCGCCTGTTGCGGCTGTATATGTACTGAGGAAGGGGATCCTAGTAAAACAGTATCATTAACATAGACAGGGACAGAACTCATTTCCCAACTTACAGGTTGCAGTAAAGGCGGATCAGGAACGTATGCCCAGTATACAGAGCCTTGAACTGTTAACACTTGCGTACAAATGAACAGTAATGACAGGTACAAGTCCAAAAGAGAAAATTGCGCTTTAGACTGAGTCATTTGAGGAAGGAGTCGAGGCTTGGTGATCTTCTGCCTCGGCGGCAGTTGGGTCGGTTCCAGGTCCCCGGGGGCAGGCTGCAGGATGATCATCATCACTGTCATCCGCAGTAGCAGCATCTTCCACAGGTTCCACCACCACCAGCCTGGTGAGACGTTCCGGCACCCAGAGCGGGACAGGCGCATCCTGTGGAAAAACACAAAGGGAACCTCGGTGCCACCGGAGCACCGGGTCAGGGCCCTTCCATGAACCAGTAAGGACATCCTTCCACTTCACCATAGATTGTTGCGTTTTCTGTTGGCCCCAATGGCGCTCTGCGGCTGAAACGCCGTCTTTGTCAAGTGTGAGAAAATTTAAAATAAAAGTGGTCAAGTTGGTAAGGTCTGTAGGCGTGTGATGCTCCTCTCCAGTTCCCCCTTTTTGTATTTTTTGCAAGGTAGTTTTAAAGGTCAGGTGAGTGCGCTCTATGACACCCTGGCCTTGAGGGTTATAAGGAATGCCTGTAACATGGTGAATATCATAACAGGCTAGAAAGTTTGAAAAGCTTTTAGAAGTATAAGCAGGAGCATTGTCTGTCTTTAATTGTTTAGGCACTCCCCAGCAGGCAAAGCTGCGCAGGCAATGAGATATCACGTTTTTAACATTTTCTCCTCGCAGGGGGGTTGCGCTAACGACCCCTGAGCAGGTATCCACACTCACATGAACGCATTTTTGTTGCCCAAAAGAAGGTATATGTGTTACATCCATTTGCCACAGATGGTTGGGCAATAGTCCCTTAGGATTTACCCCGAAGGAGGGCATGGGCAAGTGTACCACACAATTGCCACAAGACTTTACGATATCTCGTGCGTCAGCTCTGGAGATATGAAAGCGTGCCTTTAATGTTTGGGCATTCACATGCCATTTATCATGATATCTTTTAGCATCTTCTAGAGCATTACAAACATAAAAGCGCGCAGCTGAATCAGCCATTCGGTTTCCCTCAGCCATAGGTCCTGGAAGGTCTGAATGTGCTCTAAGATGTCCAATATAAAAAGGGGCACCACGGGAGAGTATAAGGTGTTGCAATTCAGCCAGCAGGGAGGAAATTTCTGACTGGCTGGCTGAAATAATAGCAGTTTCTATAGACCTGGTGGCTGCAACTGCATATTTGCTATCTGAGATAATATTAAAGGGTTGATTTAGAAACCTTTGTAAAACACACATAATCACCAACAATTCTGTTCTCTGGGCTGAAGTCGAGGGCACAACAACAGGAATTATTTTTCCTTCCACCACATAAGCGCCAGTTCCTGCTTTACTGCCATCTGTAAATACTGTGAGGGCCCCGATTAATGGCTCCAATCGACAGGATTTAGGCCAAATAAGGGGTGTATTTTTATAAAACTCAATGAGAGGGTGTGAGGGATAATGATTATTAAATATAACAGGATAAGCAACTGTCAGGATGGCCCAATCGTCATTTTCATGCGTTAAAATGCTTATTTGGGTTTTATCATAAGGGATTATGCAAACATCGGGCAGTTTCCCTAGGACCTGTATGCTGGCTTTAAAGGCTTTATTTGCCACTGTAGCTACAGCTGTAGCATACGGGGTGATGACACGGCTAAGATTATGGGGTAGATAAATCCATAGTAGGGGTCCTCCTTGCCATAAGGCCCCCGTGGGTGATCCAGGGGATGGAATAATTATGACACTTATAGGCTTTTCCGGGTCACATCTATCTGCTGCTGTTAAAGCTAGCCTGCTTTCAACTAACTGTAATGATTCAATAGCAGCTGGAGTGAGTACTCTTGGGGAGTCTAATGCAGGGTCCCCAGGCAGAATATCGAATAAAGGTTTCAGCTCTGCAGTAGTAATTTTTATGTATGGTCGAATCCAGTTAATGTCCCCTAAAAGTTTTTGGAAATCATTCAATGTATGCAAGTGATCTCTACGGATTTGAATTAGCTGAGGCTTTACTGACGTTTTAGAGAGCTGCATACCAAGGTAATTTTGTAGGCCGCCTGCTTGGATTTTTTCAGGGGATATAGTTAGACCCCATTTTGCTAACTGTTCCTGTAGGAAGGTTAGAGCTGAAGGAAGAGACCTCTCATTTGGCCCACAAATCAAGATATCATCCATATAATGATAACAAAGCAGGTCTGGAAATGCTTTTCGGAAAGGCTCTAGGGCTTGGCTTACATACAACTGACACAAGGTGGGGCTATTGGCCATCCCCTGAGGAAGTACTTTCCATTCATACCTTTGATCTGGCTTAGCATGATTAATTGATGGCAGAGTAAATGCAAAGCGCTCTATATCTGCAGGGTGTAGTGGAATGGAAAAGAAACAGTCTTTGATGTCAATTACAATAGAAGGCCAGTTTCTTGGCAACGCCGTCACGACTGGGAGCCCTAACTGAATGGGTCCCATGACCTGCATTTGATCATTAATCTGTCGTAGGTCATGTAGCAATCGCCAGTTGCCTGATTTCTTTCTTATTACAAATATGGGTGTATTCCATGGGGATGTGGATTTTTGAATATGTCCTTCTTTGAATTGTTCTTGAACTAGCTCTTTTGCCGCTTGTAATTTTTCTTTTGTTAAAGGCCACTGAGGCACCCAGCACGGCTCTGGTGTTTTCCAAGTTATGCGAATTGCCTCAGTGGCCGCTAGGAAAAAACCTGACCCCCCATAGAAGGCGGATTGGGATCTCCCTGGCCCTTGGTCCCAAGCCCTTGGCCAGGCTTATATTCCATGTTTCTCATCATGCTTTGGGAGGCCTCACTGTATAACTTTTCTGTAGTAAGTTTGATATTCATTTGCTCCAGCACATCGCGCCCCCACAAAGAAACAGGGGTGGAACAGACATATGGTTGGAAAATGCCTTTATGTCCTTCCTCATCCTCCCAGTCCAAAGATGCAGCACTAATATCAGGACTGGTAGCTATCCCTAGTCCCCGGAGGGTCTGGCTGGCTTTAACTAGAGCCCAGGCTTTAGGCCAATCTAGACAATTTATAATGCTTTTGTCTGCTCCTGTATCTAGGAGTCCCCAGAATAGTTTACCTCTAATCTTTAATTTAAGCATAGGTCTCTCTTTCATGCTCATAGTAAGGCATGCGAGGGAGGATCCCGTGGATCCGAAACCTCCTTTTCTAGTCTGGCCTGTAGAGGGATATTTTTCATGATTACTAGGCAAAATCAAAAGCTGTGCAATTCTGTCCCCTGGATTTATAATATTAATTCCCTTAGGAGATGATATCAGAATTTTAACTTCCCCTTCAAAATCAGGATCAATCACTCCCGGATGGACCTGAAGCCCTCGTAAAGTACAAGAACTTCTGCCAAGAAGGAGTCCCACCGTTCCTTTTGGAGGCCCTCCAGACAGGTCAGATGGCACAGCCTGCACCCCCATCTCAGGTGTTAAGACCATTCGGGTGGTGGCACAGACGTCAAGTCCGGCGGAGCCTGTTGTGGCTCCCCGGGGCCCTGCAGGAATTGACTCCCCTGATTGGTGGGTGGGTACAGCCATCGTGGCTTGACTGGCAGGGACTTCGCCACCCAGTACATTTGATTCGGGCCCCGGGGGCTGGGGCCCTGCCCCTCGTTTTTTGGACTCCCCCAATTATTAGGTGGTAACGGATTTCCTTGTATATCCGCCACAGATCGACATTCTTGTGCCCAATGATTTCCTTTTCTACATCGTGGACACAGTTGAGGTTTTTTCCTTACCGGCTTATTCGGGGAGGCTTTTCCAAATGGAACTCCTCTTTGGGGGCAGTCTCTTTTTAGATGGCCCTCCTGTCTGCACTGGAAACATTTCCGGGGGTGGGCTCCTTGCTGTCCTTGCATAGCCTGAGCGAAGGCTGCAGCCATAACCTGCCCCTGAATTACTGGCCCTGTAATGTCTCTGCAGACCTTGATATAGGCAGAAAGATCTTTAGCCCTCCATGGCCTAATGGCTTCACGGCACCATTTATTAGCATTTTCATAGGCTAATTGTTTAATTAAAGGCATAGCAGAGTCAGTATCTCCAAACATCCTGCCCGCAACCTGCATCAGCCTGTCCACAAAATCAGCATAGGGCTCATTTGGCCCCTGTACTACTCTAGACAGTTGTCCTTGCAAATCATTTACACCCCTCAATGTTTTCCAGGCCCTAAAGTCCGCTGTAGCAATCTGTTGAAATACGGCAGGGGGGTAGGGGGCCTGTACCTGAGCCTCGAGATATGGTCCAGTGCCTGTCAGCATTTCTGAGTTCCACTGGGGATTTCCCGTAGCTGCATTTCTCCACGCTGTATCCTGGCAATTATCCTGATTTTGAATTTTCCATTCCAGATATTGCCCTCCGCTCAAAACTGCTCTAGCTAAATTGCTCCAATCCTCAGGAGTGAGGGTGAGCGCTCCCAGCGATTCCACAAGGGAGACAGTAAAGGCTGCCTGGGGTCCGTAGGCACTAACTGCTTCCTTAAGTTGTTTCACCAGTTTAAAATCTAGCGGCTGATGATATCTCTGCTGATTTTGATCTTCCAGTACTGGGAAAAACCCTTTTCCTGGACCTAAGACCTCTCTCCAGTTTGCCGCGGTGCAGTCTGAGCAATGGCAGACTTTTGCACAGCCTGACCGATATGGTGGGGGCCATTCATAAGGTGGCGCCGTGGGGCTGGAATGAGGAGTCGGCGCACGGTCTATTTCTGCTTCTGGTTGTTTCACAGCTATGGGTTTTGCCTCTGTTGGTAAGCCTAAAGCCTCTGGATTCTTTTTCTCCTTACCCCCTTTTTGATTTTGAGTTAGTTCATCTGGAAGTCCCTCTGAACTCTCACTATCCGCCTCAGAGCCCTGGGAGGAGCCCTTATAGGATTCCTCCTTTAATTGTTCTAATATTTCCCCTCCTTGCTGAATCACCTGTTTTAGCCGCTCCCGCGATGACTGCAAACATACTTTCACAAGGGACCACATGGCAAGAGTGCCGGAGTTCACGGTGGGGTTCTGCCTTAAATCCTCTCCTAGATGTTCCCACTGAGGCACATTCAGAAGTCCCTCCTCTATAAACCAAGGGGTGATTTCTCCTACTTCCTTTAAAAAGGCACGAGCTGTTTTTGATTTTAAAGGCGTGCCATTTGCTTTGAGAATGTCCTTTAAAGGACCTTCCATCCTATATCTAGTAAGCTCGTTTCCCATTCTGGAAATCTTTTGCTATCCCGGTCTCCGTGAACTTTTAAAATACAGCTATACTCGTCCAGAGACCTGTCCTGTCCGTAGACAGAGATGGTGGCCAACTTCCCCTTTCGTTGCTCTTACCCCAATCCTCGTTCTGTGCTCGGCGTCGGGTCCCGGTTTTTCGGCACCAGATGTCGCCCTCGACCCGCAAGAACGACCCGCAGACGAGGTGGGTGGCAATCTTCTTTATTCAATCTTCAGCCCCGGGGCCCCGTACACCGATTATAGCCCCAAGTTATAGAACACAGTGGATAGAAAGCAACCAATCACCACATAACACAACTACTATAACATCCAATCAGAAGGGATACAGATGACTTCAATCCATTTCATGCGGGGAGCTCGTGCCTACTGACGTGAGCCCCCGAAACTTATTGTTCACTCTGTTTTTGTGCCGTTCCCATGGTCCCTGGTTAATCTTATACTAGTCCCGATACTTCAGTACAGGTTGTGCGTTGCCTGGAGCGCTCCCAAATAAACATTCACCTGCCCTTCTCCTCAAGCCTCACCTAGTACGTGACTCCCAGCTTCTGCTGCATGGCTCTCCACAAGGTCTGTTTGGACAGTTGTCTGAAAACACAAACTTGGCTTATGTTTCAGGTCATAGGTATGGCAGGACTTATCTACAGACCATGAGGAGAACTTTTCGGGATTTGAGAAAAGGGCGAGTGTGAGGCTCTTGCTCAAGTTTTTGTCTCTGGATATCGTGTCACTCATTGTCGTGAAATATCTGGGTGACTTCATGGGAAATGGACGAGTCTTACTCCCTGGTGGTTTGGCCCAGTCCAAAGCGTTTGGCGTCACTCTGTGGGATGGAAGAAGTCCGTTTTTTTTTTTTTTTTTTGATGTTGTTTTTGTTTAACCTCAGGGGTCCCACCAAATGAGGGATTCCAGAGTAGAGCCCTGGGGGGGGGTGACTGGACAATCAGAAATCTGGTTAAAAATTGGGGCCTAGGGACATATCAAGCCCATTATGACATCTAATGGTCCAGTCACTGAGAGGACTTACTAGAGGACAGGACTCATGCTGAGGGTCACAATGCGTGTTTATGCCGTTGTCGCACTCAAGAATGGGCGGGGCCTCAGGGTGAATGCTGGTTTCTCCTACACTGAACGTTGGACAACGTGCCAACCACAAGGTTTCTTACCATGGGTAAGGAGGTGTTCTCATTTCTGCATCACACTCACCACTGGGCAGTGATTGGAGATAATGTCTCAGTTCTGAGGCCTGAAAACTGAGGTAGGGAAGAGAGGATAACTAAGGCCATGGCGGGTTTTATGTGCTCAGTGTGCGGTCTGCTTTCCGGGTGTTGGTCAGGAGGTCCGAATCAGGTTGTGTTCGACAGTGCATTAGTGCCCAGGTTAGACTATCTAATTTGGGTAAAGTCGAGTGCTGTGTAGGTTTATCCTCATTTAAGGTGCCTGGGCAGCTCATGAGGCACTAATTTTTTTTCTAGAGGGCAGGCAGAGTGCTGCATTGTGGGTCCGGAATTGCCAAACTTGAGGGCTTCGGGGCCAGGAGTGTGAGGACGGAAGTGTGAGAAGACAAGGCAGACTTGGGTTTCAGGGCGAGGGCACGGCAGGTACCCCCTGCAGATATGAACAAATACTCATGCATCTGAAGTCAGGGCGAGGATCACGTTGGCTCAGGTTGGAGTTTCCGTGCATGACGGCCGCTTCATGAAGGGAGCGGAATCTCGAGGCCATTGAGGTTTTCCCACGTTGGGAGTTGTGGGATGCCCCCTTCAAGGATTCCTTCTGCGCGACAATTGAGACCTGTTGGACAGCTCCAGGACATCCCATATGGAATGACTCCAGAGCACCGTTCGAGGATGGATGCCTGGGAAGCCCGCCTCGCATTCCAATTGTCTCCTAGCAACAAGACAGTTTAGATCTGATGGCTCTGCGGGAGCAACCGGGGTGGCTGAGTTGAAATGGACTTTCCTGAGGATGGGTCCTAATGTGTTTTTGTGTCCATGAGGGCCTTGGAATGGGGTGGTGGCACCGGGACCCTGAAGAACCCTATGCTTTGGACATGGCTCCCATGCACAGGTTTCCTTGTGGAGACGAGATGAGTTCTGCTGGGTGCCTCAGCAAAACCCCTATGCTCGTATTGGAATCAGGCTTTTGAGGAGACATGCCTGTAAACCAAGGCAATGGATCCTATTATGGCCTAGGGTCCTGTCAGGTTCAATCTTCTCCTCTGGGGACATCCATTTATGGTATGAGTGGAGGTAGATTATCAGCTGGTGTCAGAAAGCCCTTGTTTGTTCCGGGCGACCTATACTATTGGGATGGCCTCAGGGACTTTGGAGGTTTCTCCTAATTTGTACGATTTTGGACAATGGAATGGGCAGAATTCCCATGGATTGGTTGGCACAGTCCTAATGTGTGGCTCCAGGGGCCCCAGCCTGGAGGGTGTGGAACACAGGACTTTGAGGACAGAAGTCTGAAAACACAAACTCAGCTTACGTTTGGGGACTTAGGTATGGCAGGCCCGATCTACAAACCATGAGAAGAACTCTTCAGGATATGAAGAAAGTGCGAGTCTGAGGCGCTTGCTCAGGTTTTTGTATCTGGATTTTGTATCAGTGATGGCACAATCTACAGACCTGAATCGAGATCTCGTGCATCTGAAGTCAGGGCGAGGATCAGACTATCGCTCAAGTTGGTGTTTCTATCCTTGATGGCCCCTTCACGAAGTGCGGCACCACGAGGCCATGGGGGTTTTCCCACGATGGGATTTGTGAGAAGCTCCAAACTGCAAAGTGTCTTCTGCAGGACAATTGAGACCTGTTGTTTGGCTCCAGGCCAATGAATCTGAGCAGGGTTCTAAGGATGTATGGCTGGGTAGCCCACCTCGCATTCCAATTGTCTCCTAGAAACTAGACAGGTTAGATCTGCTGGATCTGGGGGAGCAACGGAGGACGCTGAGTTGAAATGGACTCTCCTATGGATGGGTCCTATGTGTTTTTGTGTCCATGAGGGCCTTGGAATGGGGTGGTGGCACCGGGACCCTGAAGAACCCTATGCTTTGGACATGGCTCCCATGCACAGGTTTCCTTGTGGAGACGAGATGAGTTCTGCTGGTTGCCTCAGCAAAACCCCTATGCTCGTATTGGAATCAGTCTTTTGAGGAAACATGCCTGTAAACCAAGGCAATGGATCCTATTATGGCCTAGGGTCCTGTCTGGTTCAATCTTCTTCTCTGGGGACATCCATTTATGGTATGAGTGGAGGTAGATTATCAGCTGGTGTCAGAAAGCCCTTGTTTGTTCCGGGCGACCTACACTATTGGGATGGCCTCAGGGACTTTGGAGGTTTCTCCTAATTTGTACGATTTTGGAAAATGGAATGGGCAAAATTCCCATGGATTGGTAGGCACAGTCCTAATGTGTGGCTCCAGGGGCCACTGGGTGGCACTGGGGCCCTGAAGGGTTCTCCTAAACATAGGCTTTGACACAGCTCCAACGTGCAAGTTTCCCATGTGTAGATGAGATGTTTTCTGATGGGTGAGTCAAGAAACAGCCATATGCTGGTTTTGAATTCCAGGCCTCTGAGGAGAGATGCCTGGAAACCAAAGCAATGGATATGAATAGTGCCTAGGGGCCTGTTCTTTCCTTTTTACCTCTGGGGACATCTGTCTATGGGTCGGAGTACAGGTAGGTGCTCAGATGGGCTCAGATTGCCCCTGTTTTACCTGGGAAGCCACCACTAATGAGATGGATCAGCGACTTTGGAGGTTTATCCTATTAGAAGGCATGTGGCCATTGGAATGGGCACACACAATTCCCTTGGAGAGGGCAAGTACAGTCCTCAGGTTTGGCTCCAGGGGCCTGAGCCTGTAGGTTGTGTAGGCCAGGGCTGTTTGGACAGTTGTCTGAAAACACAAACTTGGCTTATGTTTCAGGTCATAGGTATGGCAGGACTTATCTACAGACCATGAGGAGAACTTTTCAGGATTTGAGAAAAGGGCGAGTGTGAGGCTCTTGCTCAAGTTTTTGTCTCTGGATATCGTGTCACTCATGGTCGTGAAATTTCTGGGTGACTTCATGGGAAATGGATGAGTCTTACTCCCTGGTGGTTTGGCCCAGTCCAAAGCGTTTGGGGTCACTCTGTGGGATGGAAGAAGTCCGTTTTTTTTTTTTTTTGATGTTCTTTTCTTTTTTAACCTCAGGTGTCCCACCAAATGAGGGATTCCAGAGTAGAGCCCTGGGAGGGGGTGACTGGACAATCCGAAATCTGTTTAAAAATTGGGACATATCAAGCACATTATGACATCTAATGGTCCAGTAACTGAGAGGAATTACTAGAGGACAGGACTCATACTGAGGGTCACCATGCGTGTTTATGACCTTGTCGCACTCCAGAATGGGCGGGGCCTCAGGGTGAATGCTTGTTTCTCCTACACTGAACGTTGGACGACGTGCCAACCACAAGGTTTCTTACCATGATAAAGAGGTGTTCTGATTTCAGCATCACACTCACCCCTGGGCAGTGATTGGAGATAATGTCTCGGTTCTGAGGCCTGAAAACTGAGGTAGGGAAGAGATGATGACCTAAGGCCATGGCGGGTCTTATGTGCTCAGTGTGCGGTCTGCTTTCCCGGGTGTTGGTCAGGAGGTCCGGGGTCAGGTCGTGTCCGACAGTGCATTAGTGCCCAGGTTAGACTATATAATTTGGGTGAAGTCGAGTGCTGTGGATGTTTATCCTC
Organism: Mustela nivalis; assembly: GCF_964662115.1. Classification (NCBI taxonomy): domain Eukaryota; kingdom Metazoa; phylum Chordata; class Mammalia; order Carnivora; family Mustelidae; genus Mustela; species Mustela nivalis. Next base: position 734,350 of record NW_028136307.1, on the reverse strand, counting down.
ATTAAGGTGCCTGGGCAGCTCAGGGGCACTTATTTTTTTCTAGAGGGCAGGTAGAGTGCTGCATTGTGGGTCCGGAATTGCCAAACTTGAGGGCTTCGGGGCCAGGAGGGTGAGGACGGAAGTCTGAGAACACAAGCTAGACTTGGGTTTCAGGGCGAGGGCACGGCAGGTACCCCCTGCAGATCTGAACCAATACTCATGCAACTGAAGTCAGGGCGAGGATCAGACGTTGGCTCAGGTTGGAGTTTCTGTGCATTACGGCCGCTTCATGAAGGGAGCGGAATCTCGAGGCCATTGAGGTTTTACCACGTTTGGAGTTGTGGGATGTCCCCTTCAAGGATTCCTTCTGCGCGACAATTGAGACCTGTTGGACAGCTCCAGGACATCCCACATGGAATGACTCCAGAGCACCGTTCGAGGATGGATGCCTGGGAAGCCCGCCTCGCATTCCAATTGTCTCCTAGCAACAAGACAGTTTAGATCTGATGGCTCTGCGGGAGCAACCGGGGTGGCTGAGTTGAAATGGACTTTCCTGAGGATGGGTCCTAATGTGTTTTTGTGTCCATGAGGGCCTTGGAATGGGGTGGTGGCACCGGAACCCTGAAATACCCTATGCTTTGGACATGGCTCCCATGCACAGGTTTCCTTGTGGAGACGAGATGAGTTCTGCTGGGTGCCTCAGCAAAAACCCTATGCTCGTATTGGAATCAGGCTTTTGAGGAGACATACCTGTAAACCAAGGCAATGGATCCTATTATGGAATCAGGCTTTTGAGGAGATATGCCTGTAAACCAAGGCAATGGATCCTAGAGTCCTGTCTGGTTCGATCTTCTCCTCTGGGGACATCCATAGATGTTATGAGTGGAGGTAAATTATCAGCTGGTGTCAGAAAGCCCTTGTTTGTTCCGGGAGACCTACACTATTGGGATGGCCTCAGGGACTTTGGAGGTTTTTCCTAATTTGTACGATTTTGGACAATGGAATGGGCAGAATTCCCATGGATTGGTAGGCACAGTCCTAATGTGTGGCTCCAGGGGGCCCAGCCTGGAGGGTGTGTGGCCCAAGACTTTGAGGACAGAAGTCTGAAAACACAAACTCAGCTTAGGTTTGGGGACGTAGGTATGGCAGGCCCGATCTACAAACCATGAGAAGAACTCTTCAGGATATGAAGAAAGTGCGAGTCTGAGGCGCTTGCTCAGGTTTGTGTCTCTGGATTTTGTATCAGCGATGGCACAATCTACAGACCTGAATCGAGATCTCGTGCATCTGAAGTCAGGGCGAGGATCAGACGATCCCTCAAGTTGGTGTTTCTGTCCCTGATGGCCCCTGCACGAAGGGGTGGCATTACGAGGCCATGGGGGTTTTCCCACGATGGGATTTGTGAGAAGCTCCAAACTGCAAAGTTTCTTCAGCAGGACAATTGAGACCTGTTTGTTTGGCTCCAGGCAAATGATTCTGAGCAGGGTTCTAAGGATGCATGGCTGGGTAGACCACCTCAAATTCCAATAGTCTCCTAGAAAAAAGACAGTTTAGATCTGCTGGATCTGGGGAGCAACCGAGGAGGCTGAGTTGAAATGGACTTTCCTATGGATGGGTCCTAATGTGCTTTTAAGTGTATGGACACCTTGGAATGAAGAGGTGGTACCGGGGCTCTGAAGGGTTCTCCTAAACAGAGGCTTTGAAACAGCTCCAACGTGCAAGTTTCCCATGTGTAGATGAGATGTTTTCTGATGGGTAAGTCAAGAAACAGCCATATGCTGGTTTTGAAATCCAGGCCTCTGAGGAGAGATGCCTAGAAACCAAATCAATGGATATGATTATTGCCTAGGGGCCTGTTCTTTCCTTTTTTCCTCTGGGGACATCTGTATTTGGGTCTGAGTACACGTAGGTGCTCAGATGGGCTCAGATTGCCCCTGTATTACCTGGGAAGCCACCACTAATGAGATGGATCAGGGACTTTGGAGGTTTATCCTATTAGAAGGGATGTGGCCATTGGAATGGGCACACACAATTCCCTTGGAGAGGCCAAGTACAGTCCTCAGGTTTGGCTCCAGGGGCCTGAGCCTGCAGGTTGTGTAGGCCAGGGCTGTTTGGACAGTTGTCTGAAAACACAAACTTGGCTTATGTTTCAGGTCATAGGTATGGCAGGACTTATCTACAGACCATGAGGAGAACTTTTCGGGATTTGAGAAAAGGGCGAGTGTGAGGCTCCTGCTCAAGTTTTTGTCTCTGGATATCGTGTCACTCATGGTCGTGAAATTTCTGGGTGACTTCATGGTAAATGGACGAGTCTTACTCCCTGGTGGTTTGGCCCAGTCCAAAGCGTTTGGGGTCACTCTGTGGGATGGAAGAAGTCCGTTTATTTTTTTTTTTTTTTGATGTTCTTTTCTTTTTAACCTCAGGTGTCCCACCAAATGAGGGATTCCAGAGTAGATCCCTGGGGGGTGGTGACTGGACAGTCAGAAATCTGGTTAAAAATTGGGGCCTAGGGACATATCAAGCCCATTATGACATCTAATGGTCCAGTCACTGAGAGGACTAACTAGAGGACAGGACTCATGCTGAGGGTCACAATGCGTGTTTATGCCCTTGTCGCACTCAAGAATGGGCGGGGCCTCAGGGTGAATGCTGGTTTCTCCTACACTGAACGTTGGACGACATGCCAACCAGAAGGTTTCTTACTATGGGTAAGGAGGTGTTCTGATTTCTGCATCATACTCACCCCTGGGCAGTGATTGGAGATAATGTCTCGGTTCTGAGGCCTGAAAACTGAGGTAGGGAAGAGATGATGACCTAAGGCCATGGCGGGTCTTATGTGCTCAGTGTGCGGTCTGCTTTCCGGGTGTTGGTCAAGAGGTCCGGGCTCAGGTTGTGTCCGACAGTGCATTAGTGCCCAGGTTAGACTATCTAATTTGGGTGAAGTCGACTGCTTGGAGGTTTATCCTCATTGAGGGTGCCTGGGCAGCTCATGAGGCAATAATTTTTTTCTAGAGGGCAGGCAGAGTGCTGCATTGTGGGTCCGGAATTGCCAAACTTGAGAGCTTCGGGGCCAGGAGTGTGAGGACGGAAGTGTGAGAAGACAAGGTAGACTTGGGTTTCAGGGCGAGGGCACGGCAGGTACCCCCTGCAGATCTAAACCAATACTCATGCATCTGAAGTCAGGGCGAGGATCAGACGATGGCTCAGGTTGGAGTTTCCGTGCATGACGGCCGTTCATGAAGGGAGCGGAATCTCGAGGCCATTGAGGTTTTCGCACGTTGGGAGTTGTGGGATGCCCCTTCAAGGATTCCTTCTGCGGGACAATTGAGACCAGTTGGACAGCTCCAGGACATCCCATATGGAATGACTCCAGAGCACCGTTCGAAAATGGAGCCTGGGAAGCCAGCCTCACATTCCAATTGTCTTCTAGCAACAAGACAGTTTATATCTGATGGCTCTGCGGGAGCAACCGGGGTGGCTGAGTTGAAATGGACTTTCCTGAGGATGGGTGCTAATGTGTTTTTGTGTCCATGAGGGCCTTGGAATGGGGCGGTGGCACCGGGACCCTGATGTATTCTCCTAAGCTTTTGACATAGCTCCCATGCACAGTTTCCTTGTGGAGACGAGATTTGTTCTGATGGGTGCCTCAGGAAACCCACTATGCTTGCCTTCGAATCCAGGCATTTGAGGAGACATGCCAGTAATCCAAAGCAATGGATCCGATTTTGGCCTAGAGTCCTGTCTGTTTCCATCTCCTTCTCTGGGGACATCCATCTATGGTATGAGTGGAGGCAGATGCTCAGCTGGTGTCAGACCGCCCTCGTTGTCCCGGGAGACCTACACTATAGGGATGGCCTCGGGGACTTTGGAGGGTTCTCCTAATTTGTACGATTTTGGACAATGGAATGGGCAGAATTCCTATTCATTGGGTAGGCAGAGTCCAAATGGGTGGCTTCAGGGTACCCAGCATGGATGGTGTATGGCCCAGGACTTTGAGGTCAGAAGTCTGAAAACACAAACTCAGCTTAGGTTTGGGGACGTAGGTATGGCAGGCCCAATCTACAAACCATGAGAAGAACTCTTCAGGATATGAAGAAAGAGCGCGTCTGAGGCGCTTGCTCAGGCTTTTGTGTCTGGATTTTGTATCAACGATGGCCGTGGAATGTGGGGAGGCCTCATGGCTCATGGACGAATCTTTCTCTCTGTGGATTTGGCCCAGTCCCAATTGTTTTTCGTCAATCTGTGGGATGGGAGGTCTCCTTTCAGGTTTGTTACCTCAGGTGTCCCAACCAAAGAGGAATTCCAAAGCAGAGCCCTGGGGAAGAGTGAAGGGACAACCCAAATATGGTTAAAAATTGGGGCCTAGGGGCATGACAGGCCAAATATGCTGTCTCTTAATCGAGCCACTGAGAGGCCTGGGTTCAGGCTGAGGGTCACAATGTGTGTTTGTGACCAATGTGACCCGCGAGCATGGGCGGGGCCTCATGGGCCACACTGGTTTCAACTACACTGAACTTTGGACAACATGCCAATCATAAGGATTCTTGCCATGGGGAAGGAGTTCTGATTTCTGCATCATTTTCAATCCTGGGCCTTAGTAGGAGATAAGGTCTAGGTTCTGAAGCCTGAAAAGCAATTGGGAAGAGATGACGACCTAAGGCCATGGCAGGTCTGTTGTGCTCAGTGTGCAGTCAGCTGCCTGGGTGTTGGTCAGGAAGTTCGTGCTCAGCTTGTGTCACACAGTGCATTTGTGCCCCCGTTAGACTATATAATTTGGGTACATCGAGTGCCGTGTAGGTTGATCCTGATTTGAGGTGCCTGGGCAGCTCATTAGGCAAGATATTTTTGTTAGAGGGCAAGCAGAGTGCTGCATTGTGGTTCGGGAATTGCCAAACTTGAGGGCTTCTGGGCCAGTAGTGTGAGGACAGAAGTCTGAGACCACAAGCTAGACTTGGGCTTCAGGCCGAGGGCAAGGCAGGTACCCCCTGCACATCTGAAGCAATAACTCATGCATGTGAAGTCACGGCGAGGATCAGACTTTGGCTCAGGTTGTAGTTTCTGTGCATTTCTGACCCTTCATGAACGGAGTGGAATCTCAAGGCCATGGAGGTTTTCCCACGTTGGGAGTTGTGGGATGCCCCCTACAAGGATTCCTTCTGCGGAACAATTGAGACCTGTTGGGCAGCTCCAAACCATTCCATATGGAATGACTCCAGCACCATTTGAGGATGGATGCCAGGGTAGCCCCCCTCGCATTCCAATTGTCTCCTAGCAACAAGACAGTTGAGATCGGATGGCTCTGCGGAGCAACTGGGGTGGCTGAGTAGAAATCGACTTCCTGAGCATGGAGCCTAATATGTGTTTATTTCCAAGAGGACCTTGGGATGGGGCGGTACCACCGGGACTCTGAAATATTCTCCTAAGATTTTGACATAGGTCCCATGCACAAGTTTCCTCGTTGAGATGAGATTTTTCTGATGGGTGCCTCAGGAAACCCCCTATGCTGGTATTGGAATCCAGGATTTTGAGGAGACATGCCTTTAAACCAAAGCAATGGATCCGATTATCCCTAGGGTCCTGTCTGGTATCATATCCTTCTCTGGGGACATCCATCTATGGTATGAGTGGACGTAGATGCTCAACTGGTGTCAGACCGCCTTTGTTGTCCACTGAGACCGAAATATTGGTATGGCCTCGGAGACTTTGGAGGGTTCTCCTAATTTGTAAGATTTTGGACCATGGAATGGGCAGAATTCCCATGCATGGGGTAGGCACAGTCCTAATGTGTGGCCCAGGAATTTGAGGACAGATGTCTGAAAACACAAACTAGCTTAGGTTTGGGGACGTAGGTATGGCAGGCCCAATCTACAAACCATGAGAAGAACCTTTCAGGATATTTAGAAAGAGCGAGTCTGAGGCTCTTGCTCAGGCTTTGGTCTCTGGATTATATGTCAACAATGGCCGTGGAATGTGGGGAGGCCTCATGGGCCATGGACGAATCTTCCTCTCGGTGGATTTGGCCCGATCCCAATTGTTTTTCGTCAATCTGTGGGATGCGAGGACTCCTTTCAGGTTTTTTACCTCAGGTGTCCCAACCAAGGAGGAATTCCAAATCAGAGACCTGGGGAAGAGTGAAGGGACAACCCAAACTATGGTTAAAATTTGGGGACTACGGGCATGGCAGGCCCCATTGGCTGTCTCTTCATCCAGCCACTGAGAGGTCTTACTTGAGGACTGGGCTCAGGCTGAGGGTCACAATGTGTGTTTGTGACCAATGTGGCCCGGGAGCATGGGCGGGGCCTCATGGGCCACACTGGTTTCAACTACACTGAACTTTGGTCAACATGCCAATCATAAGGATTCTTGCCATGGGGAAGGAGTTCTGATGTCTGCATCATTTTCAACCCTGGGCAGTGGTTGGAGATAAGGTCAAGTTTGGAAGCCTGAAAACCGCAGTTGGGAAGAGATGATGACCTAAGGCCATGGTGGGTCTGATGTGCTCAGTGTGCGGTCAGCTGCCTGGTTATTGGTCAGGAGGTTCGGGCTCAGGTTGTGTCACACAGTGCATTTGTGCCCACGTTAGACTATATAATTTGGGTACAGTCGAGTGCCGTGTAGGTTTGTCGTCATTTGAGGTACCTGGGCAGCTCATTAGGCAAGATATGTTTTCTAGAGGGCCGGCTGAGTGCTGCATTGTGGGTCCGGAATTGCCAAACTTGAGGGCTTCTGGGCCAGGAGTGTGAGGACAGAAGTCTGAGAACACAAGCTAGACTTGGGCTTCAGGCCGAGGGTAAGGCAGGTACCCCCTGCACATCTGGACCAATATCTCATTCATCTGAAGTCAAGGCAAGGATCAGACGTTGGCTCAGGTAGTAGTTTCTATGCATGACTGTCCCTTATTGAACGGAGGAATCTCAAGGCCATGGAGGTTTTGCCACGTTGGGAGTTGTGGAATGCCCCCTTCACGGATTCCTTCTGCGGGACAATTGAGACCTGTTGGGCAGCTCCAAAACATCCCATATGGAATGACTCCAGAGCACCGTTCGAGGATGTATGCCAGGGAAGCCCACCTCGCATTCCAATCGTCTCCTAGCAACAAGACAGTTGAGATCGGATGGCTCTGCGGAGCAACTGGGGTGGCTGAGTAGAAATCGACTTCCTGAGCATGGAGCCTAATATGTGTTTATTTCCAAGAGGACCTTGGGATGGGGCGGTACCACCGAGACTCTGAAATATTCTCCTAGATTTTGACATAGGTCCCATGCACAAGTTTCCTCGTTGAGATGAGATTTTTCTGATGGGTGCCTCAGTAAACCCCTTATGCTGGTATTGGAATCAAGGATTTTGAGGAGACATGCCTTTAAACCAAAGCAATGGATCCGATTATCCCTAGGGTCCTGTCTGGTACCATATCCTTCTCTGGGGACATCCATCTATGGTATGAGTGGACGTAGATGCTCAGCTGGTGTCAGACCGCCTTTGTTGTCCACTGAGACCTAAATATTGGTATGGCCTCGGGGACTTTGGAGGGTTCTCCTAATGTGTACAATTATGGACAATGGAATGGGCAGAATTCCCATGCATGGGGTAGGCACAGTCCTAATGTGTGGCTCCAGGGGCGCCAGCCTGGAGTGTGTGTGGCCCAGGACTTTGAGGACAGAAGTCTGAAAACACAAACTAGCTTAGGTTTGGGGACGTAGGTATGGCAGGCCCAATCTACAAACCATGAGAAGAACCTTTCAGGATATTTAGAAAGAGCGAGTCTGAGGCTCTTGCTCAGGCTTTGGTCTCTGGATTTTGTGTCAACAATGGCCGTGGAATGTGGGGAGGCCTCATGGGCCATGGACGAATCTTCCTCTCTGTGGATTTGGCCCGGTCCCAATTGTTTTTCGTCAATCTGTGGGATGGGAGGTCTCCTTTCAGGTTTGTTACCTCAGGTGTCCCAACCAAAGAGGAATTCCAAAGCAGAGCCCTGGGGAAGAGTGAAGGGACAACCCAAACTATGGTTAAAATTTGGGGCCTAGGGCCATGGCAGGCCCCATATGCTGTCTCTTCATCCAGCCAATGAGAGGCCTAAATGAGGACTGGGCTCAGGCTGAGGGTCACAATGTGTGTTTGTGAACAATGTGGCCTGCGAGCATGGGCGGGCCTCATGGGCCAAACTGGTTTCAACTACACTGAACTTTGGACAATATGCCAATCACAAGGTCTCTTGCCATGGGGAAGGAGTTCTGATTTCTGCATCATTTTCAACCCTGGGCAGTGGTTGGAAATAAGGTCTAGGTTCGGAAGCCTGAAAATCGCAGTTGGAAAGAGATGATGACCTAAGGCCATGGTGGGTCTGATGTGCTCAGTGTGCGGTCAGCTGCCTGGTTGTTGGTCAGGAGGTTCGGACTCAGGTTATGTCACACAGTGCATTAGTGCCCAGGTTAGACTATATAATTTGGGTACAGTCGAGTGCCATGTAGGTTGATCCTCATTTGAGGTGCCCGGGCAGCTCATTAGGCAAGATATTTTTTCTAGAGGGCAGGCAGAGTACTGAATTGTGGTTCCGGAATTGCCAAACATGAGGTCTTCTGAACCAGTAGTGGGAGGACAGAAGTCTGAGAACACAAGCTAACTTGGGTATCAGGTCGAGGGCAAGGCAGGTACCCCCTGCACATCTGAAGCAATATCTCATGCATTTGAAGTCACGGCGAGGATCAGACGTTGGCTCAGGTTGTAGTTTCTGTGCATGACTGCCCCTTCATGAACGCAGAGGAATCTCAAGGCCATGGAGGTTTTCCCACGTTGGGAGTTGTGGGATGCCCCCTTCAAGGATTCCTTCTTCGGGACAATTGAGACCTTTTGGGCAGCTCCAACACATCCCATATGAAATGACTCCAGAGCACCGTTCGAGGATGGATGCCAGGGAAGCCCACCTCGCATTCCAATTGTCTCCTAGCAACAAGACTGTTGAGATCGGATGGCTCTGCGGGAGCAACCAGGGTGGCTGAGTTGAAAAGGACTTTCCTGAGCATGGGGCCTAATGTGTGTTTGTGTCCCTGAGGACCTTGGAATGGGGTGGTGTCACCGGGACTCTGAAGTATTTTCCTAAGATTTTGACATAGGTCCCATGCACAAGTTTCCTCGTGGAGACGAGATATTTTCTGATGGGTGCCTCAGGAAACCTCCTATGCTGGTATTGGAATCCAGGATTTTGAGGAGACATGCCTGTAAACCAAAGCAATGGATCCGATTATGGCCTAGGGTCCTGTCTGGTTCCATCTCCTTCTCTTGGGACATCCATCTATGGTATGAGTGGAGGTAGATGCTCAGCTGGTGTCAGTCCGCTTTTGTTTGTCCCGGGAGACCTACACTATAGGGATGGCCTCGGGGACTTTGGAGGGTTCTCCTAATTTGTATGATTTTGGACAATGGAATGGGCAAAATTCCCATGCATGGGGTAGGCACAGTCCTAATGTGTCGCTCCAGGGGCCCCAGCCTCGAGGGTGTGTGGCCCAGGACTTGAGGACAGAAGTCTGAAAACACAGACTCAGCTTGGGTTTGGGGACGTAGGTATGGCAGGCCCAATCTACAAACCATGAGAAGAACTCTTCAGGATATGAAGAAAGAGCGAGTCTGAGGCGTTGCTCAGGCTGTTGTGTCTGGATTTTGTATCAACGATGGCCGTGGAATATGGGGAGGCCTCATGGGCCATGGACTAATGTTCCTCTCTGTGGATTTGGCCCAGTCCCAATTGTTTTTCGTCAATCTGTGGGATGGGAGGTCTCCTTTCAGGTTTGTTACCTCAGGTGTCCCAACCAAATTGGAATTCCTAAGCAGAGCCCTGGGGAAGAGTGAAGGGACAACCCAAATATGGTTAAAAATTGGGGCCTAGGGGCATGACAGGCCAAATATGCTGTCTCTTAATCGAGCCACTGAGAGGCCTGGGTTCAGGCTGAGGGTCACAATGTGTGTTTGTGACCAATGTGGCCCGCGAGCATGGGCGGGGCCTCATGGGCCACACTGTTTTCAACTACACTGAACTTTGGACAACATGCCAATCATAAGGATTCTTGCCATGGGGAAGGAGTTCTGATTTCTGCATCATTTTCAACCCTGGGCAGTGGTTGGAGATAAGGTCTAGGTTCTGAAGCCTGAAAAGCAATTGGGAAGAGCTGACGACCTAAGGCCATGGCTGGTCTGTTGTGCTCAGTGTGCGGTCAGCTGCCTGGGTGTTGGTCAGGAAGTTCGGGCTCATGTTCTGTTAGACAGTGCATTAGTGCCCAGTTTAGACTGTATAATTTGGGTACAGTCGAGTGCCTGTAGGTTGTTCCGCATTTGGGGAGCCTGGGCAGCTCATTAGGCAAGATATTTTTGTTAGAGGGCAGGCAGAGTGCTGCATTGTGGGTCCGGAATTGCCAAACTTGAGGGCTTCTGGGCCAGGAGTGTGAGGACAGAAGTCTGAGAACACAAGCTAGACTTGGGCTTCAGGCCGAGGACACGGCAGGTACCCCCTGCACATCTGAAACGATATCTCATGCATCAGAAGTCACGGCGAGGATCAGGCGTTGGCTCTGGTTGGAGTTTCTGTACATGACTCCCCCTTCATGAATGGAGCGGAATCTCAAGGCCATGGAGGTTTTGCCACGTTGGGAGTTGTGGGATGCCCCCTTCACGGATTCCTTCTGCGGGACAATTGAGACCTGTTGGGCAGCTCCAAAACATCCCATATGGAATGACTCTAGAGCACCGTTCGAGGATGGATGCCAGGGAAGCCCGCCTCGCATTCCAATTGTCTCCTAGCAACAAGACAGTTGAGATCGGATGGCTCTGCGGGAGCAACCGGGGTGGCTGAGTTGAAATGTACTTTCCTGAGCATGGGGCCTAATGTGGGTTTGTGTCCATGAGGACCTTGGAATGGGGCGGTGGCACTGTGAATCTGAAGTATTCTCCTAAGGTTTTGACATAGGTCCCATGCACAAGTTTCCTCGTGGAGACGAGATTTTTTCTGATGGGTGCCTCAGGAATCCCCCTAAGCTGTTATTGGTATCCAGGATTTTGAGGAGACAGGCCTGTAAACCAAAGCAATGGATCCGATTATGGCCTAGGGTCCTGTCTGGTTCCATCTCCTTCTCTGGGGACATCCATCTATGGTCTGAGTGGAGGTAGATGCTCAGCTGGTGTCAGACCCCCCTTGTTTGTCCACAGAAACCTACATATTGGGATGGCCTCGGGGACTTTGGAGGGTTCTCCTAATTTGTACAATTTTGGACAATGGAATGGGCAGAATTCCAATGCACGGGTTAGGCACAGTCCTAATGTGTGGCTCCAGGGGCCCCAGCCTTTGAGGACAGAAGTCTGAAAACACAAACTCAGCTTAGGTTTGGGGACGTAGGTATGGCAGGCCTAATCTACAAACCATGAGAAGAACTCTTCAGCATATGAAGAAAGAGCGAGTCTGAGGCGCTTGCTCAGGCTTTGGTCTCTGGATTTTGTGTCAAAGATGGCCGTGGATTGTGGGGAGTCCTCATGGGCCATTGACGAATCTTCTTCTCTGTTGATTTGGCACGGTCCCAATTGTTTTTCGTCAATCTGTGGGATGGGAGGTCTCCTTTCAGGTTTGTTACCTCAGGGGTTCCAACCAAAGAGGAATTCCAAAGCAGAGCCCTGGGGAAGAGTGAAGGGACAACCCAAACTATGGTTAAAATTTGGGGAAACGGGCATGGCAGGCCCCATATGCTGTCTCTTCATCCAGCCACTGAGAGGCCATACTAGCGGACTGGGCTCAGGCTGAGGGTCACAATGTGTGTTTGTGACCAATGTGGACCGCGACCATGGGCAGGGACTCATGGGCCACACTGGTTTCAACTACACTGAACTTTTGACAACACGCCAATCACAAGGTCTGTTGCCATGGGGAAGGAGTGCTGATTTCTGCATCATTTTAAACCCTGGGCAGTGGTTGGAGATAAGGTCTAGGTTCGAAAACCTGAAAACCACAGTTGGGAAGAGATGATGACCTAAGGCCATGGTGGGTCTGATGTGCTCAGTGTGCAGTCAGCTGCCTGGTTGTTGGTCAGGAGGTTCGGGCTCAAGTTAAGTCAGACAGTGCATTAGTGCCCAGGTTAGGCTATATAATTTGGGTACAGTCGAATGCCGTGAATGTTGATCCTCATTTGAGGTGACTGGTCAGCTCAATAGGCTAGATATTTTTTCTAGAGGGCAGGTAGAGAGCTGCATTGTGGGTCCGGAATTACCAAACTTGAGGGCTTCTGGGCTAGTAGTGTGAGGACAGAAGTCTGAGACCACAAGCTAGACTTGGGCTTCATGCCGAGGGAAAGGCAAGTACCCCCTGCACATCTGAAACAATATCTCATGCATGTGAAATCACGGCGATGATCAGACGCTGGCTTAGGTTGTAGTTTCTCTGCATGACTGACCCTTCATGAACGGAGTGGAATCTCAAGGCCATGGAGGTTTTCCCACGTTGGGAGTTGTGGGATGCCCCCTTCAAGGATTCCTTCTGCGGGACAATTGAGACCTGTTGGGCAGCTCCAAACCATTCCATATGGAATGTTTCCAGCACCGTTTGAGGATGGATGCCAGGGTAGCCCGCCTCGCATTCCAATTGTCTCCTAGCAACAAGACAGTTGAGATCGGATGGCTCTGCAGGAGCAACCGGGGTGGCTGAGTTGAAAAGGACTTTCCTGAGCATGGGGCCTAATGTGTGTGTGTGTCCATGAGGACCTTGGAATGTGGCGGTGGCACCGGGACTCTGAAGTATTCTCCTAAGATTTTGACATAGGTCCCATGCACAATTTTCCTCTTGGAGACGAGATTTTTTCTGATGGGAGCCTCAGGAAACCCCCTATGCTGGTATTGGAACCCAGGATTTTGAGGAGACATGCCTTTCAACCAAAGCAATGGATCCGATTATCCCTAGGGTCCTGTGTGGTACCATATCCTTCTCTGGGGACATCCATCTATGGTATGAGTGGACGTAGATGCTCAGCTGGTGTCAGACCGGCTTTGTTGTCCACTGAGACCTAAATATTGGTATGGCCTAGGGACTTTGGAGGGTTCTCCTAATTTGTACAATTTTGGACAATGGAATGGGCAGAATTCCCATGCATGGGGTAGGCACAGTCCTAATGTGTGGCTCCAGGGGCGTCAGCCTGGAGTGTGTGTGGCCCAGGAATTTGAGGACAGAAGTCTGAAAACACAAACTAGCTTAGGTTTGGGGACGTAGGTATGGGAGGCCCAATCTACAAACCATGAGAAGAACCTTTCAGGATATTTAGAAAGAGCGAGTCTGAGGCTCTTGCTCAGGCTTTGGTCTCTGGATTTTGTGTCAAAAATGGCCGTGGAATGTGGGGAGGCCTCATGGGCCATGGACGAATCTTCCTCTCTGTGTATTAGGCCCGGTCCCAATTGTTTTTCGTCAATCTTTGGGATGGGAGGACTCCTTTCAGGTTTGTTACCTCAGGTGTCCCAACCAAAGAGGAATTCCAAAGCAGAGACCTGGGGAAGAGTGAAGGGACAACCCAAATTATGGTTAAAATTTGGGGCCTAAGGGCATGGCACGCCCCATATGCTGTCTCTTCATTCAGCCACTGAGAGGCCTTACTTGAGGACTGGGCTCAGACTGAGGGTCACAATGTGTGTTTGTGACCAATGTGGCTTGCGAGCATGGGCGGGGCCTCATGGGCCACACTGGTTTCAACTACACTGAAGTTTGGACTATATGCCAATCACAAGGTCTCTTGCCATGGTGAAGGAGTTCTGATTTCTGTGTCATTTTCAACCCAGGGCAGTGGTTGGAGATAAGGTCTAGGTTCGGAAGCCTGAAAACCGCAGTTGGGAAGAGATGATGACCTAAGGCCATGGTGGGTCTGATGTGCTCAGTGTGCGGTCAGCTGCCTGGTTGTTGGTCAGGAGGTTCAGGCTCAGGTTGTGTCACACAGTGCATTTGTGCCCAGGTTAGACTATATAATTTGGGTACATTCAAGTGCCGTGTAGGTTTGTCCTCATTCGAGGTGCCTAGGCAGCTCATTAGGCAAGATATTTTTGTTAGAGGGCAGGCAGAGTGCTCCATTGTGGGTCCGGAATTGCCAAACTTGAGGGCTTCTGGGCCAGGAGTGTGAGGACAGAAGTCTGAGAACACAAGCTAGACTTGGGCTTTCAGGCCGAGGGCACGGCAGGTACCCCCTGCACATCTGAACCAATATCTCATGCATCTGAAGTCAAGGTAAGGATCAGACGTTGGCTCAGGTAGTAGTTTCTATGCATGACTGTCCCTTCTTGAACGGAGGAATCTCAAGGCCATATAGGTTTTGCCACCTTGGGAGTTGTGGGATGCCCCCTTCACGGATTCCTTCTGCGGGACAATTGAGACCTGTTGGGCAGCTCCAAAACATCCCATATGGAATGATTCCAGAGCACCGTTTGAGGATGGATGCCAGGGAAGCCCACCTCGCATTCCAATTGTCTCCTAGCAACAAGACAGTTGAGTTCGGATGGCTTTGCTGAGCAACTGGGGTGGCTGAGTAGAAATCGACTTCCTGAGCATGGGGCCTAATATGTGTTTGTGTCCAAGAGTACCTTGGGATGGGGCGGTACCACCGGGACTCTGAAATCTTCTCCTAAGATTTTGACATATGTCCCTTGGACAAGTTTCCTCGTGGAGATGAGATTTTTCTGATGGGTGCCTCAGGAAACCCCCTATGCTGGTATTGGATTCCAGGATTTTGAGGAGACATGCCTGTAAACCAAAGCAATGGATCCGATTATGGCCTAGGATCCTGTCTGGTTCCATCTCCTTCTCTGGGGACATCCATCTATGGTATGAGTGGAGGTAGATGCTCAGCTGGTGTTTGACCACCCTTGTTTGTCCACAGAGGCCTACATATTGGGATGGCCTCGGGGACTTTGGAGGGTTCTCCTAATTTGTACAATTTTAGACAATGGAATGGGCAGAATTCCCATGCATGGGGTAGGCACAGTCCTAATGTGTCGCTCCAGGGGCCCAGCCGGAGGGTGTGTGGCCCTGGACTTTGAGGACAGAAGTCTGAAAACACAAACTCAGCTTAGGTTTGGGGACGTAGGTTGGCAGGCCCAATCTACAAACCATGAGAAAAACTCTTCAGGATATGAAGAAAGAGCGAGTCTGAGGCTCTTGCTCAGGCTTTGGTCTCTGGATTTTGAGTCAACGATGGCCGTGGAATGTGGGGAGGCTTCATGGGCCATGGACTAATCTATCTCTCTGTGTATTAGGCCCGGTCCCAATTGTTTTTCGTCAATCTGTGGGATGGGAGGTCTCCTTTCACGTTTGTTACCTCAGGTGTCCCAACCAAAGAGGAATTCCAAAGCAGAGCCCTGGCAAGAGTGAAGGGACAACCCAAACTATGGTTAAAATTTGGGGCCTAGGGCCATGGCAGGCCCCATATGCTGTCTCTTCATCCAGCCACTGAGAGGCCTTAATTGAGGACTGGGCTCAGGCTGAGGGTCACAATGTGTGTTTGTGAACAATGTGGCCTGCGAGCATGGGCGGGGCCTCATCGCCACACTGGTTTCAACTACACTGAACTTTGGACAATATGCCAATCACAAGGTCTCTTTCCATGGGGAAGGAGTTCTGATTTCTGCATCATTTTCAACCCATGGCAGTGGTTGGATATGAGGTCTAGGTTCGGAAGCCTGAAAACCGCAGTTGGGAAGAGATGATGACCTAATGCCATGGTGGGTCTGATGTGCTCAGTGTGCGGTCAGCTGCCTGGTTGTTGGTCAGGAGGTTTGGGCTCAGGTTTTGTCAGACAGTGCATTAGTGCCCAGGTTAGACTATATAATTCGGGTACAGTCGAGTGCCGTGTAGGTTGATCCTCATTTGAGGTGCCCGGGCAGCTCATTAGGCAAGATATTTTTTCTAGAGGGCAGGCAGAGTACTGAATTGTGGTTCCGGAATTGCCAAATGTGAGGTCTTCTGGGCCAGTAGTGTGAGGATAGAAATCTGAGAACACAAGCTAACTTGGGCATCAGGCCGAGGGCAAGGCAGGTACCCCCTACACATCTGAACCAATATCTCATGCATCTGAAGTCACGGCGAGGATCAGACGTTGGCTCTGGTTGTAGTTTCTGTGCATGACTGCCCCTTCATGAACGGAGAGGAATCTCAAGGCCATGGAGGTTTTCCCACGTTGGGAGTTGTGGGATGCCCCCTTCAAGGATTCCTTCTGCAGGACAATTGAGATTGTTGGGCAGCTCCAACACATCCCATATGGAATGACTCCAGAGCACCGTTCGAGGATGGATGCCAGGTAAGCCCGCCTCGCATTCAAATTGTCTCCTAGCAACAAGACTGTTGAGATCGGATGGCTCTTGGGAGCAACCGGGGTGGCTGAGTTGAAATGTACTTTCCTGAGCATGGGGCCTAATGTGTGTTTGTGTCCATGAGGACCTTGGAATGGGGCAGTGGCACCGGGACTCTTAAGTATTCTCCTAAGTTTTTGACATAGGTCCCATGCACAAGTTTCCTCATGGAGACGAGATTTTTTCTGATGGGTTCCTCAGGAAACCCCATATGCTGATATTGGAATCCAGGATTTTGAGGAGACATGCCTGTAAACCAAAGCAATGGATCCGATTATGGCCTAGGTTCCTGTCTGGTTCCATCTCCTTCTCTGGAGACATCCATCTATGGTATGAGTGGAGGTAGATGCTCAGCAGGTGTCAGACCGCCCTTGTTTGGCCACAGACACCTACATATTGGGATGGCCTCAGGGAATTTGGAGGGTTCTCCTAATTTGTACAATTTTGGACAATGGAATGGGCAGAATTCCCATGCATGGGTTAGGCACAGTCCTAATGTGTGGTTCCAGGGGCCCCAGCCTGGAGGGTGTGTGGCCCAGGACTTTGAGGACAGAAGTCGGAAAACACAAACTCAGCTTAGGTTTGGGGACATAGGTATGGCAGGCCCAATCTACAAACCATAAGAAGAACTCTACAGGATATGAAGAAAGAGCGAATCTGAGGCGCTTGCTCAGGCTTTGATCTCTGGATTTTGTGTCAACGATGGCCGTGGAATGTGGGGAGGCCTCATGGGACATGGACGTATCTTCCTCTCTGTGGATTTGGCCCGGTCCCAATAGTTTTTCGTCAATCTGTGTGATGGGAGGTCTCCTTTCAGGTTTGTTACCTCAGGTGTCCCAACCAAAGAGGAATTCCAAAGCAGAGACCTGGGGAAGAGTGAAGGGACAACCCAAATTATGGTTAAAATTTGGGTCCTAGGGGCATGGCAGGTCCCATATGCTGTCTCTTCATCCAGCCACTGAGAGGCATTCCTTGAGGACTGGGCTCAGGCTTAGGGTCACAATTCGTGTTTGTGACCAATGTGGCCCGCGAGCATGGGCGGGGCCTCATGGGCCACACTGGTTTAAACTACACTGAACTTTGGACAACATGCCAATCACAAGGTCTCTTGCCATGGGGAAAGAGTTCTGATTTCTGCATCATTTTCAATCCTGGGCAGTGGTTGGAGATAAGGTCTAGGTTCGGAAGCCTGAAAACCGCAGTTGGGAAGAGATGATGACCTAAGGCCATGGTGGGTCTGATGTGCTCAGTGTGCGGTCAGCTGCCTGGTTGTTGGTCAGGAGTTTCGGGCTCAGGTTGTGTCAGACAGTGCATTAGTGCGCAGGTTAGACTATATAATTTGGGTACAGTCGAGTGCCGTGTATGTTGATCCTTATTTGAGGTGCCCGGGCAGTTCATTAGGCAAGATATTTTTTCTAGAGTGCAGGCAGAGTGCTGCATTGTGGGTCCAGAATTGCCAAACGTGAGGGCTTCTGGGCCAGTAGTGTGAGGAGAGAAGTCTGGGACCACAAGTTAGACTTGGGCTTCAGGCCGAGGGCAAGGCAGGTACCCCCTGCACATCTGAACCAATATCTCATGCATCTGAAGTCACGGCGAGGATCAGACGTTGGCTCAGGTTGTAGTTTCTGTGCATGACTGCCCCTTCATGAACGGAGAGGAATCTCAAGGCCATGGAGGTTTTCCCACGTTGGGAGTTGTGGGATGCCCCCTTCAAGGATTCCTTCTGCGAGACAATTGAGACCTGTTGGGCAGCTCCCAAACATCCAATATGGAATGACTCCAGAGCACCTTTCGAGGATGGATGCCAGGTAAGCCTGCCTCGCATTCCAATTGTCTCCTAGCAACAAGACAGTGGAGATTGGATGGCTCTGCGGGAGCAACCAGGTTGGCTGAGTTGAAATGGACTTTCCTTAGCATGGGGCCTAATGTGTGTTTGTGTCCATGTGGACCTTGGAATGGGGAGGTGGCATCGGGACTCTGAAGTATTCTCCAAAGATTTTGACATAGGTTCCATGCACAAGTTTCCTCATGCAGGCGAGATGTTTTCTGATGGGTTCCTCAGGAAACCCCCTATGCTGGTATTGGAATCCAGGATTTTGAGGAGACATGCCTGTAAACCAAAGCAATGGATCCGATTATGGCCTAGTGTCCTCTCTGGTTCCATCTCCTTCTCTGGGGACATCCATCTATGGTATGAGTGGAGGTAGATGCTCAGCAGGTGTAAGACCGCCCTTGTTTGTCCACAGAGACCTACATATTGGGAAGGCCTTGGGGAAATGGGAGGGTTCTCCTAATTTGTACAATTTTGGACAATGGAATGGGCAGAATACCCATGCATGAGGTAGGCATAGTCCTAATGTGTGGCTCCAGGGGACCCAGCCTGGAGGGTATGTGGCCCAGGACTTTAAAGACAGATGTCGGAAAACACAAGCTCAGCTTAGGTTTGGGGACGTAGGTATGGCAGGCCCAATCTACAAACCATGAGAAGAACTCTTCAGGATATGAAGGAAGATCGAGTCTGATGCGCTTGCTCAGGCTTTGGTCTCTGGATTTTGTGTCAACCATGGCTGTGGAATGTGGGGAGGCCTCATGGGCCATGGACGAATCTTCCTCTCTGTGGATTTGGCCCGGTCCCAATTGTTTTTCGTCAATCTGTGTGATGGTAGGTCTCCTTTCAGGTTTGTTACCTCAGGAGTCCCAACCAAAGAGGAATTCCAAAGCAGAGCCCTGGGGAAGAGTGAAGGGACACCCCAAACTATGGTTAAAATTTGGGGCCTAGGAGCATGGCAGGCCCCATATGCTGTCTCTTCATCCAGCCACTGAGAGGCCTTACTTGAGGACTGGGCTCAGGCTGAGGGTCACAATGTGTGTTTGTGACCAATGTGGCTCGCGAGCATGGGCGGGGCCTCATGGGGCACACTGGTTTCAACAACACTGAACTTTGGACAACATGCCAATCACAAGGTCTTTTGCCATGGGGAAGGAGTTCTGATTTCTGCATCATTTTCAACCCATGGCAGCGGTTGGAAATACGGTCTAGGTTCTGAATCCTTAAAACCGCAGTTGGGAAGAGATGATGAACTAAGGCCTTGGCGGGTCTCATGTGCTCAGTGTGCGATCAGCTGCCTGGTTGTTGGTGAGGAGGTTCGGGCTCAGGTTGTGTCAGACAGTGCATTAGTGCCCAGGTTAGACGTTATAATTTGGGTACAGTCGAGTGCCGTTAGGTTGATTCTCATTTGAGGTGCCTGGGCATCTCATTGGGCAAGATATTTTTTCTAGCGGGCAGTCAGAGTGCTGCATTGTGGGTCCGGAAATGCCAAACTTGAGGGCTTCTGGGCCAGTAGTGTGAGGACAGAAGTCTGAGACCACAAGCTAGACTTGGGCTTCAGACCCAGGGCAAGGCAGATACCCCCTGCACATCTGAACCAATATCTCATGCATCTGAAGTCACGGCGAGGATCAGATGTTGGCTCAGGTTGTAGATTCTGTGCATGACTGCCCCTTCATGAACGGAGAGGAATCTCAAGGCCATGGAGGTTTTCCCACGTTGGGAGTTGTGGGATGCCCCCTTCAAGGATTCCTTCTTCGGGACAATTGAGACCTTTTGGGCAGCTCCAAAACATCCCATATGGAATGACTCCAGAGCACCGTGCGAGGATGGATGCCAGGGAAGCCCAGGGAAGCCCACCTCGCATTCCAATTGTTTCCTAGCAACAAGACAGATCGGATAGTTCTGCGGGAGCAACCGGGGTGGCTGAGTTGAAATGGACTTTCCTGAGCATGGGGCCTAATGTGTGTTTTTGTACTCGAGTACCTTGAATGTGGCGGTGGCACCGGGACACTGAAGTATTATCCTAAGTTTTTGACATAGGTCCCATGCACAAGTTTCCTCGTGGAGACGAGATTTTTTCTGATGGGTGCCTCAGGAAACCCCCTATGCTTGTATTGGAATCCAGGATTTTGAGGAGACCTGCCTGTAAACCAAAGCAATGGATCTGATTATGGCCAAGGATCCTGTCTGATACCATATCTTTCTCTGGGGACATCCATCTATGGTATGAGTGGAGGTAGATGCTCAGCAGGTGTCAGACCTCCCTTGTTTGTCCACAGAGACCTACATATTGGGATGGCCTCGTGGACTTTGGAGTGTTCTCCTAATTTGTACAATTTTGGACAATGGAATGGGCAGAATTCCCATGCATGGTGTAGGCACAGTCCTAATGTGTGGCTCCAGGGGCCCCAGCCTTGAGGGTGTGTGGCACAGGACTTTGAGGACAGAAGTCTAAAAACACAAACTCAGCTTAGGTTTGGGGACGTAGGTATGGCAGGCCCAATCTACAAACCAGGAGAAGAACTCTTCAGGATATGAAGAAAGAGCGAGTCTGAGGTGCTTGCTCAGGATTTGGTCTCTGGATTTTGTGTCAACGATGGCCGTGGAATGAGGGGAGGACTCATGGGCAATGGACGAATCTTCCTCTCTGTGGATTTGGCCCAGTCCCAATTGTTTTTCGTCAATCTGTGGGATGGGAGGTCTCCTTTCAGGTTTGTTACCTCAGGTGTCCCAACCAAAGAGGAATTCCAAAGCAGAGCCCTGGGGAAGAGTGAAGGGACACCCCAAACTATGGTTAAAATTTGGGGCCTAGGGGCATGGCAGGCCCCATATGCTGTCTCTTCATCCAGCCACTGAGAGGCCTTACTTGAGGTCTGGGCTCAGGCTGAGGGTTACAATGTGTGTTTGTGACCAATGTAGCTCACGAGCATGGGCGGGGCCTCATGGGCCACACTGGTTTCATCTACACTAAACTTTGGACAACATGCCATTCACAAGATCTCTTGCCATGGTGAAGGAGTTTTGATTTCTGCATCATTTTCAACCCTGGGCAGTGGTTGGAGATAAGGTCTAGGGTCGGAAGCCTGAAAACCGCAGTTGGGAAGATATGATGACCTAAGGCCATGGTGGGTCTGATGTGCTCAGTGTGCGGTCAGCTGCCCGGTTGTTGGTCAGGAGGTTCGGGCTCAGGTTGTGTCAGACAGTGCATTAGTGCCCAGGTTAGACTTTATAATTTGGGTACAGTCGAGTGCCGTGTAAGTTGATTCTCATTTGAGGTGCATGGGCAGCTCATTGGGCAAGATATTTTTTCTAAATCGCAGGCAGAGTGCTGCAATGTGGGTAAAGAATTACCAAACGTGAGGGCTTCTGGGCCAGTAGTGTGAAGACAGAAGTCTGAGAACACAAGCTAGACTTGGACTTCAGGCCGAGGACAAGGCAGGTACCCACTGCAAATCTGAACCAATATCTCATGCATCTAAAGTCACGGCGAGGATCAGACGTTGGCTCAGGTTGTAGTTTCTTTGCATGACTGCCCCTTCATGAACGGAGAGAAATCTCAAGGCCATGGAGGTTTTCCCACGTTGGGAGTTGTGGGAAGCCCCCTTCAAGGATTCCTTCTGCGGGACAATTGAGACCTGTTGGGCAGCACCACCACATCCCATATGGAATGACTCCAGAGCACCGTTCGAGGATGGATGCCAGGGAAGCCCGCCTCACATTCCAATTGTCTCCTAGCAACAAGACAGTTGAGATCGGATGGCTCTGCGGGAGCAACCAGGGTGGCTGAGTTGAAATGGACTTTCCTGAGCATGGGGCCTAATGTGTGTTTGTGTCCATGAGGACCTTGGAATGGGGCGGTGGCACCGGGACTCTGAAGTATTCTCCTAAGTTTTTGACATAGGTCCCATGCACAAGTTTCCTCGTGGAGACGAGATTTCTTCTGATGGGTGCCTCAGGAAACCCCCTATGCTGGTATTGGAATCCAGGCTTTTGAGGAGACATGCTTTTAAACCAAAGCAATGGATCCGATTATGGCCTAGGGTCCTCTCTGGTTCCATCTCCTTCTCTGGGGACATCATCCATAGTATGAGTGGAGGCAGATGCTAAGCTGGTGTCAGACCGCCCTTGTTTGACCACAGAGACCTAGATATTTGGATGGCATCGGGGAATTTGGAGGGTTCTCCTAAATTGTACGATTTTGGACCATGGAATGGGCAGAATTCCCATGGATTGGTAGGCACAGTCCTAATGTGTGGCTCCAGGGGCCCAGCCTGGAGGGTGTGTGGCCCAAGACTTTGAGGACAGAAGTCTGAAAACACAAACTCAGCTTAGGTTTGGGGATGTAGGTATGGCAGTCCCGATCTACAAGCCATAAGAAGAACTCTTCAGGATATGAAGAAAGTGCGAGTCTGAGGCGCTTGCTCAGGCTTTTGTCTCTGGATTTTGTATCAGCGATGGCCGTGGAATATCGGGGAGGCCTCATGGGCCATGGACGAATCTTCCTCTCTGAGGATTTGGCCCGATTCCCAATTGTTTTTGGTCAATCTGTGGGATGGGAGGTCTCCTTTCAGTTTTGTTACCTCAGGTGTCCCACCAAAAGAGGAATTCCAAAGCAAAGCCGTGGGGAAGTCTGAAGGGACAACCCGAACTATGGTTAAAAATTGGGGCCTAGGGGCATGGCAAGCCCAATATGCTATCTCTTCATCCAGCCACTGAGTGGCCTTACTTGAGGACTGGGCTCAGCCTGAGGGTCACAATGTGTGTTTGTGACCAATGTGGCCCGCGAGCATGGGCGGGGCCTCATGGGCCACACTGGTTTCAACTACTCTGAACGTTGGACAACATGCCAACCACAAGGTTTCTTGCCATGGGGAAGGAGTTCTGATTTCTGCATCACCTTCAACGATGGGCAGTGATTGGAGATAAGGTCTAGGTTCTGAAACCTGAAAACCGAGGTTGGAAAGAGATGACGACCGAAGGCCATGGCGGCTCGATGTGCTCAGTGTGCGGCCAGCTGTCTGGGAGGGGCCAGGGGGTCCAGGCTCATGCTGTGTCAGAAAGGACATTAGTGCCCTGGTCAGCATATGTATTTGGGGTACAGCCAAGGTCGGTGCAGGTTGATCCTCATTTGGGGTTACGGGGCAGCCCAGAGGACAATGTTTTTCTTCTGGAGGGCAGGCAGAGTGCTGCACTGTAGTTCTGGATTGCCAAACTGGAGGGCTTGTGGGCCAGTAGTCTGACGACAAAAGTCTGAGAACACAAGCTAGGCTTAGGTTTCTGGGTGAGGCCATGGCAGGCACAATCTACAGACCTGAATCGAGATCTCGTGCATCTGAAGTCAGGGCGAGGATCAGACGATCACTCAGGTTGGAGTTTCTGTCCCTGAAGGCCCCTTCATGAATGGGGGGGCATCACGAGGCCATGGGGGTTTTCCCACGATGGGAGTTGTGAGAAGCTCCAAAGTGCAGAGAGTCTTCTGCAGGACAATTGAGACCTGTTGTTTGGCTCCAGGCCAATGATTCTGAGCAGGGTTCTAAGGATGGATGGCTGGGTAGCCCACCTCGCATTCCAATTGTCTCCTAGCAACAAGACAGGTTAGATCTCGTGGATCTGTGGGGAGCAACCGAGGACGTTGTGTTGAAATGGACACCCCTGGGGATGGGTCCAAATGTGCTTTTGTGTCTATGGAGACCTTGGAATGAAGCGGTGGCACTGGGGCCCTAAAGGGTTCTCCTAAACAGAGGCTTTGACACAGCTCCAACGTGCAAGCTTCCCATGTGTGGATAGATGTTTTCTGATGGGTGAGTCAAGAAATAGCTATTTGCTGCTTTTGAAATCCAGGCCTCTGAGGAGAGATGCCTGGAAACCCAAGCAATGGATCTGATTAGTGCCTAGGGGCTTGTTCTTTCCTTTTTACATCTGGGGACATCTGTCTATGGGTCTGAGTGCACTTAGGTGCTCAGTTGGGCTCAGATTGTCCCTGGATCTGGGACTTTTGAGGTTTATCCTATTAGGAGGGTTGAGGCCATTGGAATGGGCACACACAATTCCCTTGGAGAGAGCAAGTACAGTCCTCAGGTTTGGCTTCAGGGGCCTGAGCCTGTAGGTTGTGTAGGCCAGGGCTGCTTGGACAGTTGTCTGAAAACACAAACTCGTCTTATGTTTCGGGTCATAGGTATGGCAGGACTGATCTACAGACCATGAGGAGAACTCTTCGGGATTGAAAGAAGGGCGAGTGTGAGGCTCCTGCTCACGTTTTTGTCTCTGGATATCGTGTCACTCATGGTCGTGGAATTTCTGGTGACTTCATGGGAAATGGACGAGTCTTGCTCTCTGGTGGTTTGGCCCCGTCCAAAGAGTTTGGGGTCATTCTGTGGGCTGGAAGAAGTCCGTTTTTTGTTGTTGTTGTTGTTGTTGTTTTCTTTTTTAACCTCAGGTGTCCCACCAAATGAGGGATTCCAGAGCAGAGCCCTGGGGAGGGGCGACTGGACAATCAGAAATCTGGTTAAAAATTGGGGCCTAGGGACATGTCAAGCCCATTATGACATCTAATGGTCCAGCCACTGAGAGGACTTACTAGAGGACAGGACTCATGCTGAGTGTCACAATGCCTGTGTATGCCCTCGTCGCACTCAAGAATGGGCGGGGCCTCAGGGTGAATGCTGGTTTCTCCTACACTGAACGTTGGACAACGTGCCAACCACAAGGATTCTTGCCATGGGTTAAGAGGAGTTCTGATTTCTGCATCACAATTACCCCTGGGCAGTGATTGGAGATAAGGTCTCGGTTCTGAAGCCTGAAAACTTAGGTAGGGAAGAGATGATGACCTAAGGCCATGGCGGGTTTTATGTGTTCAGTGTGCGGTCAGCTTGCTGGGTATTGGTCAGGAGGTCCGGGCTCAGGTTGTGTTCGACAGTGCATTAGTGCCCAGGTTAGACTATATAATTTGGGCTAAGTCGAGTGCTGTGTAGGTTGATCCTCATTTAAGGTGCTTGGGCAGCTCATGAGGCACTAATTTTTTTTTCTAGAGGGCAGGCAGGGTGCTGCATTGTGGGTCCGGAATTGCCATACTTGAGTGCTTCGGGGCCAGGAGTGTGAGGACGGAAGTCTGAGAAGACAAGCTAGACTTGGGTTTCAGGGCGAGGGCACAGCATGTACCCCCTGCTGATCTGAACCAATATCTCATGCTTCTGAAGTCAGGGCGAGGATCAGACGTTGGCTCAGGTTGGAGTTTCTGAGCATGACGGACGCTTCATGAAGGGAGCGGAATCTCGAGGCCATTGAGGTTTTCCCACGTTGGGAGTTGTGGGATGCCCCCTTCAAGGATTCCTTCTGTGGGACAATTGAGATCTGCTGAACTACTCCAGGACATCCCATATGGAATGACTCCAGAGCACCGTTCGCGGTTGGTTGCCTGGGAAGCACGCCTCGCATTCCAATTGTCTCCTACCAACAAGACAGTTTAGATCTGTTGGCTCTACGGGAGCAACCTGGGTGGCTGAGTTGAAATGGACTTTCCTGAGGATGGGTCCTAATGTGTTTTTGTGTCCATGAGGGCCTTGGAATGGGGCGGTGGCAACGGGACCCTGAAGTACTCTCCTAAGCTTTGGACATGGCACCCATGCACAGGTTTCCTTGTGGAGACGAGATGAGTTCTGATGGGTGCCTCAGGAAAACCCCTATGCTCTATTGGAATCAGGCTTTTGAGGACACATGCCTGTAACCCAAAAATGGATCCTAATATGGCCTAGGGTCCTGTCTGGTTCAATCTTCTTCTCTGGGGACATCCATCTATGGTATGAGTGGAGGTCGATTATCAGCTGGTGTCAGACAGCCCTTGTTTGTTCCGGGCGACCTACACTATTGGGATGGCCTCAGGGACTTTGGAGGTTTCTCCTAATTTGTACGATTTTGGACCATGGAATGGGCAGAATTCCCATGGATTGGTAGGCACAGTCCTAATGTGTGGCTCCAGGGGCCCAGCCTGGAGGGTGTGTGGCCCAAGACTTTGAGGACAGAAGTCTGAAAACACAAACTCAACTTAGGTTTGGGGACGTAGGTATGGCAGGCCCGATCTACAAACCATGAGAAAAACTCTTCAGGATATGAAGAAAGTGCGAGTCTGAGGCGCTTGCTCAGGCTTTTGTCTCTGGATTTTGTATCAGCGATGGCCGAGGAATGTCGGGGAGGCCTCATGGGCCATGGACGAATCTTCCTCTCTGAGGATTTGGCCTGATTCCCAATTGCTTTTCGTCAATCTGTAGAATGGGAGGACTCCTTTCAGTTTTGTTACCTCAGGTGTCCCACCAAAAGATGAATTCCAAAGCAAAGCCATGGGGAAGACTGAAGGGACAACCCGAACTATGGTTAAAAATTGGGGCCTAGGGGCATGGCAAGCCCAATATGCTATCTCTTCATCCAGCCACTGAGTGGCCTTACGTGAGGACTGGGCTCAGCCTGAGGGTCACAATGTGTGTTTGTGACCAATGTGGCCCGCGAGCATGGGCGGGGCCTCATGGGCCACACTGGTTAGAACTACTCTGAGCGTTGGACAGCATGCCAACCACAAGGTTTCTTGTCATGGGGAAGGAGTTCTGATTTCTGCATCACCTTCAACCCTGGGCAGTGATAGGAGATAAGGTCTAGGTTCTGAATCCTGAAAACCGAGGTTGGGAAGAGATGACGAACTAAGGCCATGGCGGCTCGATGTGCTCAGTGTGCTGCCAGCTGTCAGGTAGGGGCCAGGGGGTCCAGGCACAGGCTGTGTCAGAAAGGGCATTAGTGCCCTGGTCAGCATATGTATTTGGGGTACAGCCAACGTCGGTGCAGGTTGATCCTCATTTGGGGTTACTGGGCAGCCCAGAGGACAATGTTTTTCTTCTGGAGGGCAGGTATAGTGCTGCATTGTAGTTCTGGATTGCCAAACTGGAGGGCTTGTGGGCCAGTAGTCTGACGACAAAAGTCTGAGAACACAAGCTAGGCTTAGGTTTATGGGTGAGGCCATGGCAGGCACAATCTACAGACCTGAATCAAGATCTCGTGCATCTGAAGTCAGGGCGAGGATCAGACGATCACTCAGGTTGGAGTTTCTGTCCCTGAAGGCCCCTTCATGAATGGGGGGACATCACAAGGCCATGGGGGTTTTCCCACGATGGGAGTTGTGAGAAGCTCCAAACTGCAGAGAGTCTTCTGCAGGACAATTGAGACCTGTTGTTTGGCTCCAGGCCAATGATTCTGAGCAGGGTTCTAAGGATGGATGGCTGGGTAGCCCACCTCGCATTCCAATTGTCTCTTAGCAACAAGACAGGTTAGATCTCCTGGATCTGTGGGGAGCAACCGAGGACGTTGAGTTGAAATGGACACCCCTGGGGATGGGTCCTAATGTGCTTTTGTGTCTATGGAGACCTTGGAATGAAGCGGTGGCACTGGGGCCCTAAAGGGTTGTCCTAAACAGAGGCTTTGACACAGCTCCAACGTGCAAGCTTCCCATGTGTAGATGAGATGTTTTCTGATGGGTGAGTCAAGAAACAGCTATATGCTGCTTTTGAAATCCAGGCCTCTGAGGAGAGATGCCTGGAAACCAAAGCAATGGATCTGATTAGTGCCTAGGGGCCTGTTCTTTCCTTTTTACCTCTGGGGACATCTGTCTATGGGTCTGAGTGCACTTAGGTGCTCAGTTGGGCTCAGTTTGTCCCTGGATCTGGGACTTTTGAGGTTTATCCTATTAGGAGGGTTGAGGCCATTGGAATGGGCACACACAATTCCCTTGGAGAGAGCAAGTACAGTCCTCAGGTTTGGCTCCAGGGGCCTGAGCCTGTAGGTTGTGTAGGCCAGGGCTGCTTGGACAGTTGTCTGAAAACACAAACTAGGCTTATGTTTCGGGTCATAGGTATGGAAGGACTGATCTACAGACCATGAGGAGAACTCTTCGGGATTTGAAAGAAGGGCGAGTGTGAGGCTCCTGCTCACGTTTTTGTCTCTGGATATCGTGTCACTCATGGTCGTGGAATTTCTGGTGACTTCATGGGAAATGGACGAGTCTTACTCTCTGGTGGTTTGGCCCCGTCCAAAGAGTTTGGGGTCATTCTGTGAGCTGGAAGAAGTCCGGTTTTTGTTGTTGTTGTTGTTGTTTTCTTTTTTACCTCAGGTGTCCCACCAAATGAGGGATTCCAGAGTAGAGACCTGGGAAGGGGCGACTGGACAAACAGAAATCTGGTTAAAAATTGGGGCCTAGGGACATGTCAAGCCCATTATGACATCTAATGGTCCAGCCACTGAGTGGACTTACTAGAGTACAGGACTCATGCTGAGTGTCACAATGCCTGTGTATGCCCTCGTCGCACTCAAGAATGGGCGGGGCCTCAGGGTGAATGCTGGTTTCTCCTACACTGAACGTTGGACAACGTGCCAACCACAAGGATTCTTGCCATGGGTTAAGAGGAGTTCTGATTTCTACATCACAATCACCCCTGGGCAGTGATTGGAGATAAGGTCTCGGTTCTGAAGCCTGAAAACTGAGGTAGGGAAGAGATGATGACCTAAGGCCATGGCGGGTTTTATGTGTTCAGTGTGCGGTCAGCTTGCTGGGTATTGGTCAGGAGGTCCGGGCTCAGGTTGTGTTCGACAGTGCATTAGTGCCCAGGTTAGACTATATCATTTGGGTAAAGTCGAGTGCTGTGTAGGTTGATCCTCATTTAAGGTGCCTGGGCAGCTTATGAGGCACTAATTTTTTTTCTAGAGGGCAGGCAGGGTGCTGCATTGTTGGTCCGGTATTGCCATACTTGAGGGCTTCAAAGCCAGGAGTGTGAGGACGGAAGTCTGAGAAGACAAGCTAGACTTGGGTTTCAGGGCGAGGGCACAGCATGTACCCCCTGCTGATCTGAACCAATATCTCATGCTTCTGAAGTCAGGGCGAGGATCAGACGTTGGCTCAGGTTGGAGTTTCTGAGCATGAGGGCCGCTTCATGAAGGGAGCGGAATCTCGAGGCCATTGAGGTTTTCCCACGTTGGGAGTTGTGGGATGCCCCCTTCAAGGATTCCTTCTGTGGGACAATTGAGATCTGCTGGACTGCTCCAGGACATCCCATATGGAATGACTCCAGAGCACCATTCGCGGTTGGTTGCCTGGGAAGCCCGCCTCGCATTCCAATTGTCTCCTAGCAACAAGACAGTTTAGATCTGTTGGCTCTGCGGGAGCAACCTGGGTTGCTGAGTTAAAATGGACATTCCTGAGGATGGGTCCTAATGTGTTTTTGTGTCCATGAGGGCCTTGGAATAAGGCGGTGGCAACGGGACCCTGAAGTACTCTCCTAAGCTTTGGACATGGCACCCATGCACAGGTTTCCTTGTGGAGACGAGATGAGTTCTGATGGGTGCCTCAGGAAAACCCCTATGCTCTATTGGAATCAGGCTTTTGAGGACACATGCCTGTAACCCAAAAATGGATCCTAATATGGCCTATGGTCCTGTCTGGTTCAATCTTCTTCTCTGGGGACATCCATCTATGGTATGAGTGGAGGTCGATTATCAGCTGGAGTCAGACAGCCCTTGTTTGTTCCGTGCGACCTACACTATTGGGATGGCCTCAGGGACTTTGGAGGTTTCTCCTAATTTGTACGATTTTGGACCATGGAATGGGCAGAATTCCCATGGATTGGTAGGCACAGTCCTAATGTGTGGCTCCAGGGGCCCAGCCTGGAGGGTGTGTGGCCCAAGACTTTGAGGACAGAAGTCTGAAAACACAAACTCAACTTAGGTTTGGGGACGTAGGTATGGCAGGCCCGATCTACAAACCATGAGAAAAACTCTTCAGGATATGAAGAAAGTGCGAGTCTGAGGCGCTTGCTCAGGCTTTTGTCTCTGGATTTTGTATCAGCGATGGCCGTGGAATGTCGGGGAGGCCTCATGGGCCATGGACGAATCTTCCTCTCTGAGGATTTGGCCTGATTCCCAATTGCTTTTCGTCAATCTGTTGAATGGGAGGACTCCTTTCAGTTCTGTTACCTCAGGTGTCCCACCAAAAGAGGAATTCCAAAGCAAAGCCGTGGGGAAGACTGAAGGGACAACCCGAACTATGGTTAAAAATTGGGGCCTAGGGGCATGGCAAGCCCAATATGCTATCTCTTCATCCAGCCACTGAGTGGCCTTACGTGAGGACTGGGCTCAGCCTGAGGTTCACAATGTGTGTTTGTGACCAATGTGGCCCGCGAGCATGGGAGGGGCCTCATGTGCCACACTGGTTAGAACTACTCTGAACGTTGGACAGCATGCCAACCACAAGGTTTCTTGCCATGGGGAAGGAGTTCTGATTTCTGCATCACCTTCAACCCTGGGCAGTGATAGGAGATAAGGTCTAGGTTCTGAATCCTGAAAACCGGAATTGGGAAGAGATGACGACCTAAGGCCATGGCGGCTCGATGTGCTCAGTGTGCGGCCAGCTGTCTGGGAGGGGCCAGGGGGTCCAGGCTCAGGCTGTGTCAGAAAGGACATTAGTGCCCTGGTCAGCCTATGTATTTGGGGTACAGCCAAGGTCGGTGCAGGTTGATCCTCATTTGGGATTACTGGGTAGCCCCAGAGGACAATGATTTTCTTCTGGAGGGCAGGATTAGTGCTGCATTGTAGTTCTGGATTGCCAAACTGGAGGGCTTGTGGGCCAGTAGTCTGACGACAAAAGTCTGAGAACACAAGCTAGGCTTAGGTTTATGGGTGAGGCCATGGCAGGCACAATCTACAGACCTGAATCGAGATCTCGTGCATCTGAAGTCAGAGCGAGGATCAGACGATCACTCAGGTTGGAGTTTCTGTCCCTGAAGGCCCCTTCATGAATGGGGGGACATCACAAGGCCATGGGGGTTTTCCCACGATGGGAGTTGTGAGAAGCTCCAAAGTGCAGAGAGTCTTCTGCAGGACAATTGAGACCTGTTGTTTGGCTCCAGGCCAATGATTCTGAGCAGGGTTCTAAGGATGGATGGCTGGGTAGCCCACCTCGCATTCCAATTGTCTCCTAGCAACAAGACAGGTTAGATCTCCTGGATCTGTGGGGAGCAACCGAGGACGTTGAGTTGAAATGGACACCCCTGGGGATGGGTCCTAATGTGCTTTTGTGTCTATGGAGACCTTGGAATGAAGCGGTGGCACTGGGGCCCTAAAGGGTTGTCCTAAACAGAGGCTTTGACACAGCTCCAACGTGCAAGCTTCCCATGTGTAGATGAGATGTTTTCTGATGGGTGAGTCAAGAAACAGCTATATGCTGCTTTTGAAATCCAGGCCTCTGAGGAGAGATGCCTGGAAACCAAAGCAATGGATCTGATTAGTGCCTAGGGGCCTGTTCTTTCCTTTTTACCTCTGGGGACATCTGTCTATGGGTCTGAGTGCACTTAGGTGCTCAGTTGGGCTCAGTTTGTCCCTGGATCTGGGACTTTTGAGGTTTATCCTATTAGGAGGGTTGAGGCCATTGGAATGGGCACACACAATTCCCTTGGAGAGAGCAAGTACAGTCCTCAGGTTTGGCTCCAGGGGCCTGAGCCTGTAGGTTGTGTAGGCCAGGGCTGCTTGGACAGTTGTCTGAAAACACAAACTAGGCTTATGTTTCGGGTCATAGGTATGGAAGGACTGATCTACAGACCATGAGGAGAACTCTTCGGGATTTGAAAGAAGGGCGAGTGTGAGGCTCCTGCTCACGTTTTTGTCTCTGGATATCGTGTCACTCATGGTCGTGGAATTTCTGGTGACTTCATGGGAAATGGACGAGTCTTACTCTCTGGTGGTTTGGCCCCGTCCAAAGAGTTTGGGGTCATTCTGTGAGCTGGAAGAAGTCCGGTTTTTGTTGTTGTTGTTGTTGTTTTCTTTTTTACCTCAGGTGTCCCACCAAATGAGGGATTCCAGAGTAGAGACCTGGGAAGGGGCGACTGGACAAACAGAAATCTGGTTAAAAATTGGGGCCTAGGGACATGTCAAGCCCATTATGACATCTAATGGTCCAGCCACTGAGTGGACTTACTAGAGTACAGGACTCATGCTGAGTGTCACAATGCCTGTGTATGCCCTCGTCGCACTCAAGAATGGGCGGGGCCTCAGGGTGAATGCTGGTTTCTCCTACACTGAACGTTGGACAACGTGCCAACCACAAGGATTCTTGCCATGGGTTAAGAGGAGTTCTGATTTCTACATCACAATCACCCCTGGGCAGTGATTGGAGATAAGGTCTCGGTTCTGAAGCCTGAAAACTGAGGTAGGGAAGAGATGATGACCTAAGGCTATGGCGGGTTTTATGTGTTCAGTGTGCGGTCAGCTTGCTGGGTATTGGTCAGGAGGTCCGGGCTCAGGTTGTGTTCAACGGTGCATTAGAGCCCAGGTTAGACTATATCATTTGGGTAAAGTCGAGTGCTGTGTAGGTTGATCCTCATTTAAGGTGCCTGGGCAGCTCATGAGGCACTAATTTTTTTTCTAGAGGGCAGGCAGGGTGCTGCATTGTTGGTCCGGTATTGCCATACTTGAGGGCTTCGAAGCCAGGAGTGTGAGGACGGAAGTCTGAGAAGACAAGCTAGACTTGGGTTTCAGGGCGAGGGCACAGCATGTACCCCCTGCTGATCTGAACCAATATCTCATGCTTCTGAAGTCAGGGCGAGGATCAGACGTTGGCTCAGGTTGGAGTTTCTGAGCATGAGGGCCGCTTCATGAAGGGAGCGGAATCTCGAGGCCATTGAGGTTTTCCCACGTTGGGAGTTGTGGGATGCCCCCTTCAAGGATTCCTTCTGTGGGACAATTGAGATCTGCTGGACTGCTCCAGGACATCCCATATGGAATGACTCCAGAGCACCGTTCGCGGTTGGTTGCCTGGGAAGCCCGCCTCGCATTCCAATTGTCTCCTAGCAACAAGACAGTTTAGATCTGTTGGCTCTACGGGAGCAACCTGGGTTGCTGAGTTAAAATGGACATTCCTGAGGATGGGTCCTAATGTGTTTTTGTGTCCATGAGGGCCTTGGAATAAGGAGGTGGCAACGGGACCCTGAAGTACTCTCCTAAGCTTTGGACATGGCACCCATGCACAGGTTTCCTTGTGGAGACGAGATGAGTTCTGATGGGTGCCTCAGGAAAACCCCTATGCTCTATTGGAATCAGGCTTTTGAGGACACATGCCCGTAACACAAAGCAATGGATCTTAATATGGCCTAGGGTCCTGTCTGGTTCAATATTCTTCTCTAGGGACATCCAACTACGGTATGAGTGGAGGTCGATTATCAGCTGGTGTCAGACAGCCCTTGTTTGTTCCGGGCGACCTACACTATTGGGATGACCTCAGGGACTTTGGAGGTTTCTCCTAATTTGTAGGAATTTGGACCATGGAATGGGCAGAATTCCCATAGATTGGTAGGCACAGTCCTAATGTGTGGCTCTAGGGGCCCAGCCTGGAGGGTGTGTGGCCCAAGATTTTGAGGACAGAAGTCTGGAAACACAAACTCAACTTAGGTTTGGGGACGTAGGTATGGCAGGCCCGATCTACAAGCCATGAGAAGAACTCTTCAGGATATGAAGAAAGTGCGAGTCTGAGGCGCTTGCTCAGGCTTTTGTCTCTGGATTTTGTATCAGCGATGGCCGTGGAATGTCGGGGAGGCCTCATGGGCCATGGACGAATCTTCCTCTCTGAGGATTTGGCCTGATTCCCAATTGCTTTTCGTCAATCTGTAGAATGGGAGGACTCCTTTCAGTTCTGTTACCTCAGGTGTCCCACCAAAAGAGGAATTCCAAAGCAAAGCCGTGGGGAAGACTGAAGGGACAACCCGAACTATGGTTAAAAATTGGGGCCTAGGGGCATGGCAAGCCCAATATGCTATCTCTTCATCCAGCCACTGAGTGGCCTTACGTGAGGACTGGGCTCAGCCTGAGGTTCACAATGTGTGTTTGTGACCAATGTGGCCCGCGAGCATGGGAGGGGCCTCATGTGCCACACTGGTTAGAACTACTCTGAACGTTGGACAGCATGCCAACCACAAGGTATCTTGTCATGGGGAAGGAGTTCTGATTTCTGCATCACCTTCAACCCTGGGCAGTGATAGGAGATAAGGTCTAGGTTCTGAATCCTGAAAACCGAAATTGGGAAGAGATGACGACCTAAGGCCATGGCGGCTCAATGTGCTCAGTGTGCGGCCAGCTGTCTGGGAGGGGCCAGGGGGTCCAGGCTCAGGCTGTGTCAGAAAGGACATTAGTGCCCTGGTCAGCCTATGTATTTGGGGTACAGCCAAGGTCGGTGCAGGTTGATCCTCATTTGGGGTTACTGGTTAGCCCCAGAGGACAATGATTTTCTTCTGGAGGGCAGGATGAGTGCTGCATTGTAGTTCTGGATTGCCAAACTGGAGGGCTTGTGGGCCAGTAGTCTGACGACAAAAGTCTGAGAACACAAGCTAGGCTTCGGTTTCTGGGTGAGGCCATGGCAGGCACAATCTACAGACCTGAATTGAGATATCGTGCATCTGAAGACAGGGCGAGGTTCAGACGATCGCTCAGGTTGGATTTTCTGTTCCTGATGGCCCCTTCATGAATGGGGGGGCATCACGAGGCCATGGGGGTTTTCCCACGATGGGAGTTGTGAGAAGCTCCAAAGTGCAGAGAGTCTTCTGCAGAACACATGAGACCTGTTGTTTGGCTCCAGGCCTATGATTCTGAGCAGGGTTCTAAG
Source organism: Mustela nivalis (assembly GCF_964662115.1). NCBI lineage: Eukaryota > Metazoa > Chordata > Mammalia > Carnivora > Mustelidae > Mustela > Mustela nivalis. The sequence continues at coordinate 699,515 of NW_028136307.1, read as the reverse complement.
GATGGATGGCTGGGTAGCCCACCTCGCATTCCAATTGTCTCCTAGCAACAAGACAGGTTAGATCTCCTGGATCTGTGGGGAGCAACCGAGGACGCTGAGTTGAAATGGACACCCCTGGGGATGGGTCCTAATGTGCTTTTGTGTCTATGGAGACCTTGGAATGAAGCGGTGGCACTGGGGCCCTAAAGGGTTCTCCTAAACAGAGGCTTTGACACAGCTCCAACGTGCAAGTTTCCCATGTGTAGATGAGATGTTTTCTGATGGGTGAGTCAAGAAACAGCTATATTCTGCTTTTGAAATCCAGGCCTCTGAGGAGAGATGCCTGGAAACCCAAGCAATGGATCTGATTAGTGCCTAGGGTCCTGTTCTTTCCTTTTTACATCTGGGGACATCTGTCTATGGGTCTGAGTGCAGGTAGGTGCTCTGTTGGGCTCAGATTGTCCCTGGATCAGGGACTTTTGAGGTTTATCCTATTAGGAGGGTTGAGGCCATTGGAATGGGCACACACAATTTCCTTGGAGAGGCCAAGTACAGTCCTCAGGTTTGGCTCCAGGGGACTGAGCCTGTAGCTTGTGTAGGCCAGGGCTGTTTGGACAGTTGTCTGAAAACACAAACTCGGCTTATGTTTCGGGTCATAGGTATAGCAGGACTGATCTACAGACCATGAGGAGAACTCTTCGGGATTTGAAAGAATGGTGAGTGTGAAGCTCCTGCTCAAGTTTTTGTCTCCGGATATCGTGTCAATCATGGTCGTGGAATTTTTGGGTGACTTCATGGGAAATGGACGAGTCTTACTCTCTGGTGGTTTGGCCCCGTCCAAAGAGTTTGGGGTCATTCTGTGGGCTGGAAGAAGTCCGTTTTTTGTTGTTGTTGTTGTTGTTGTTTTTTTAACCTCAGGTGTCCCACCAAATGAGGGATTCCAGAGCAGAGCCCTGGGGAGGGGCGACTGGACAATCAGAAATCTGGTTAAAAATTGGGGCCTAGGGACATGTCAAGCCAATTATGACATCTAATGGTCCAGCCACAAAGAGGACTTACTAGAGGACAGGACTCATGCTGTGGGTCACAATGCGTGTGTATGCCCTCGTCGCACTCAAGAATGGGCGGGGCCTCAGGGTGAATGCTTGTTTCTCCTACACTGAACATTGGACAACGTGCCAACCACAAGGGTTCTTGCCATGGGTAAGGAGGAGTTCTGATTTCTGCATCACACTCACCACTGGGCAGTGATTGGAGATAAGGTCTCGGTTCTGAAGCCTGAAAACTGAGGTACAGAAGAGAGGATACCTAAGGCCATGGCGGGTTTTATATGCTCAGTGTGCGGTCAGCTTTCTGGGTGTTGGTCAGGAGGTCCTGGCTCAGGTTGTGTTCGACAGTGCATTAGTGCCCAGGTTAGACTATATAATTTGGGTAAAGTCGAGTGCTGTGTAGGTTTATCCTCATTTAAGGTGCCTGGGCAGCTCATGAGGCACTAATTTTTTTTTCTAGAGGGCAGGCAGAGTGCTGCATTGTGGGTCCGGAATTGCCAAACTTGAGGGCTTCGGGGCCAGGAGTGTGAGGACGGAAGTGTGATAAGACAAGGTAGACTTGGGTTTCAGGGCGAGGGCACGGCAGGTACCCCCTGCAGATCTAAACCTATATCTCATGCATCTGAAGTCAGGGCGAGGATCAGACGTTGGCTCAGGTTGGAGTTTCTGTGCATGACGGCCGCTTCATAAAGGGAGCGGAATCTCGAGGCCATTGAGGTTTTCCCACATTGGGAGTTGTGGGATGCCCCCTTCAAGGATTCCTTCTGCGGGACAATTAAGACCTGTTGGACAGCTCCAGGACATCCCATATGGAATGACTCCAGAGCACCGTTCGCGGATGGATGCTTGGGAAGCCCACCTCCCATTCCCATTGTCTCCTTGCAACAAGACAGTTTAGTGTTGATGGCTCTGCCGGAGCAACCAGGGTGGCTGAGTTGAAATGGACTTTCCTGAGGATGGGTCCTAATGTGTTTTTGTGTCCATGAGGGCCTTGGAATGGGGCGGTGGCACCGGGAACCTGAAGTACTCTCCTAAGCTTTGGACACGGCTCCCATGCACAGGTTTCCTTGTGGAGACGAGATGAGTTCTGATGGGTGCCTCAGGAAAACCCCTATGCTCGTATTGGAATCAGGCTTTTGAGGACACATGCCCGTAACACAAAGCAATGGATCTTAATATGGCCTAGGGTCCTGTCTGGTTCAATATTCTTCTCTAGGGACATCCAACTACGGTATGAGTGGAGGTCGATTATCAGCTGGTGTCAGACAGCCCTTGTTTGTTCCGGGCGACCTACACTATTGGGATGACCTCAGGGACTTTGGAGGTTTCTCCTAATTTGTAGGAATTTGGACCATGGAATGGGCAGAATTCCCATAGATTGGTAGGCACAGTCCTAATGTGTGGCTCTAGGGGCCCAGCCTGGAGGGTGTGTGGCCCAAGATTTTGAGGACAGAAGTCTGGAAACACAAACTCAACTTAGGTTTGGGGACGTAGGTATGGCAGGCCCGATCTACAAGCCATGAGAAGAACTCTTCAGGATATGAAGAAAGTGCGAGGCTGAGGCGCTTGCTCAGGCTTTTGTCTCTGGATTTTGTATCAGCGATGGCCGTGGAATGTCGGGGAGGCCTCATGGGGCATGGACGAAACTTCCTCTCTGAGGATTTGCCCCGATTCCCAATTGATTTTCGTCAATCTGTGGGATGGGAGGACTCATTTCAGTTTTGTTACCTCAGGTGTCCCACCAATAGAGGAATTCCAAAGCCAAGCCGTGGGGAAGACTGAAGGGACAACCGGAAATATGGTTAAAAATTGGGGCCTAGCGGCATGGCAAGCCCAATATGCTATCTCTTCATCCAGCCACTGAGTGGCCTTACTTGAGGACTGGGCTCAGCATGAGGGTCACAATGTGTGTTTGTGACCAATGTGGCCCGCGAGCATGGGCGGGGCCTCATGGGCCACACTGGTTTCAACTACTCTGAACGTTGGACAGCATGCCAACCACAAGGTTTCTTGCCATGGGGAAGGAGTTCTGATTTCTGCATCACCTTCAACCCTGGTCAGTGATAGGAGATAAGGTCTAGGTTCTGAAACCTGAAAACCGAGGTTGGGAAGAGATGACGACCTAAGGCCATGGCGGCTCGATGTGCTCAGTGTGCGGCCAGCTGTCTGGGAGGGGCCAGGGTGTCCAGGCTCAGGCTGTGTCAGAAAGGACATTAGTGCCCTGGTCAGCCTATGTATTTGGGGTACAGCCAAGGTCGGTGCAGGCTGATCCTCATTTGGGGTTACTGGGTAGCCCCAGAGGACACTGTTTTTCTTCTGGAGGGCAGGAAGAGTGCTGCATTGTAGTTCTGGATTGCCAAACTGGAGGGCTTGTGGGCCAGTAGTCTGACGACAAAAGTCTGAGAACACAAGCTAGGCTTAGGTTTCTGGGTGAGGCCATGGCAGGCACAATCTACAGACCTGAATTGAGATATCGTGCATCTGAAGACAGGGCAAGAATCAGACGATCGCTCAGGTTGGAATTTCTGTCCCTGATGGCCCCTTCATGAATGGGGGGGGCATCACGAGGCCATGGGGTTTTTCCCACGATGGGAGTTGTGAGAAGCTCCAAAGTGCAGAGAGTCTTCTGCAGAACAATTGAGACCTGTTGTTTGGCTCCAGGCCAATGATTCTGAGCAGGGTTCTAAGGATGGATGGCTGGGTAGCCCACCTCGCATTCCAATTGTCTCCTAGAAACAAGACAGGTTAGATCTCCTGGATCTGTGGGGAGTAACCGAGGACGCTGAGTTGAAATGGACACCCCTGGGGATGGGTCCTAATGTGCTTTTGTGTCTATGGAGACCTTGGAATGAAGCGGTGGCACTGGGGCCCTAAAGGGTTCTCCTAAACAGAGGCTTTGACACAGCTCCAACGTGCAAGTTTCCCATGTGTAGATGAGATGTTTTCTGATGGGTGAGTCAAGAAACAGCTATATTCTGCTTTTGAAATCCAGGCCTCTGAGGAGAGATGCCTGGAAACCCAAGCAATGGATCTGATTAGTGCCTAGGGTCCTGTTCTTTCCTTTTTACATCTGGGGACATCTGTCTATGGGTCTGAGTGCAGGTAGGTGCTCTGTTGGGCTCAGATTGTCCCTGGATCAGGGACTTTTGAGGTTTATCCTATTAGGAGGGTTGAGGCCATTGGAATGGGCACACACAATTTCCTTGGAGAGGCCAAGTACAGTCCTCAGGTTTGGCTCCAGGGGACTGAGCCTGTAGCTTGTGTAGGCCAGGGCTGTTTGGACAGTTGTCTGAAAACACAAACTCGGCTTATGTTTCGGGTCATAGGTATAGCAGGACTGATCTACAGACCATGAGGAGAACTCTTCGGGATTTGAAAGAATGGTGAGTGTGAAGCTCCTGCTCAAGTTTTTGTCTCCGGATATCGTGTCAATCATGGTCGTGGAATTTTTGGGTGACTTCATGGGAAATGGACGAGTCTTACTCTCTGGTGGTTTGGCCCCGTCCAAAGAGTTTGGGGTCATTCTGTGGGCTGGAAGAAGTCCGTTTTTTGTTGTTGTTGTTGTTGTTGTTGTTTTAACCTCAGGTGTCCCACCAAATGAGGGATTCCAGAGCAGAGCCCTGGGGAGGGGCGACTGGACAATCAGAAATCTGGTTAAAAATTGGGGCCTAGGGACATGTCAAGCCCATTATGACATCTAATGGTCCAGCCACAAAGAGGACTTACTAGAGGACAGGACTCATGCTGTGGGTCACAATGCGTGTGTATGCCCTCGTCGCACTCAAGAATGGGCGGGGCCTCAGGGTGAATGCTTGTTTCTCCTACACTGAACATTGGACAACGTGCCAACCACAAGGGTTCTTGCCATGGGTAAGGAGGAGTTCTGATTTCTGCATCACACTCACCACTGGGCAATGATTGGAGATAAGGTCTCGGTTCTGAAGCCTGAAAACTGAGGTACAGAAGAGAGGATACCTAAGGCCATGGCGGGTTTTATATGCTCAGTGTGCGGTCAGCTTTCTGGGTGTTGGTCAGGAGGTCCTGGCTCAGGTTGTGTTCGACAGTGCATTAGTGCCCAGGTTAGACTATATAATTTGGGTAAAGTCGAGTGCTGTGTAGGTTTATCCTCATTTAAGGTGCCTGGGCAGCTCATGAGGCACTAATTTTTTTTTCTAGAGGGCAGGCAGAGTGCTGCATTGTGGGTCCGGAATTGCCAAACTTGAGGGCTTCGGGGCCAGGAGTGTGAGGACGGAAGTGTGAGAAGACAAGGTAGACTTGGGTTTCAGGGCGAGGGCACGGCAGGTACCCCCTGCAGATCTGAACCAATATCTCGTGCATCTGAAGTCAGGGCGAGGATCAGACGTTGGCTCAGGTTGGAGTTTCTGTGCATGACGGCCGCTTCATGAAGGGAGCGGAATCTCGAGGCCATTGAGGTTTTCCCACGTTGGGAGTTGTGAGATGCCCCCTTCAAGGATTCCTTCTGCGGGACAATTAAGACCTGTTGGGCAGCTCCAGGACATCCCATATGGAATGACTCCAGAGCACCGTTCGCGGATGGATGCCTGGGAAGCCCGCCTCCCATTCCAATTGTCTCCTAGCAACAAGACAGTTTAGAGTTGATCGCTCTGCCCGAGCAACCAGGGTCGCTGAGTTGAAATGGACTTTCCTGAGGAGGGGTCCTAATGTGTTTTTTTTTGTCCATGAGGGCCTTGGAATGGGGCGGTGGCACTGGGACCGTGAAGTACTCTCCTAAGCTTTGGACATGGCTCCCATGCACAGGTTTCCTTGTGGAGACGAGATGAGTACTGATGGGTGCCTCAGGAAAACCCCTATGCTCTTATTGGAATCAGGCTTTTGAGGACACATGCCCGTAACACAAAGCAATGGATCTTAATATGGCCTAGGGTCCTGTCTGGTTCAATATTCTTCTCTAGGGACATCCAACTATGGTATGAGTGGAGGTCGATTATCAGCTGGTGTCAGACAGCCCTTGTTTGTTCCGGGCGACCTTCTCTATTGGGATGACCTCAGGGACTTTGGAGGTTTCTCCTAATTTGTACGATTTTGGACCATGGAATGGGCAGAATTCCCATGGATTGGTAGGCACAGTCCTAATGTGTGGCTCCAGGTGCCCCAGCCTGGAGGGTTTGTGGCCCAAGACTTTGAGGACAGAAGTCTGAAAACACAAACTCAACTTAGGTTTGGGGACGTAGGTATGGCAGGCCCGATCTACAAACCATGAGAAGAACTCTTCAGGATATGAAGAAAGTGCGAGTCTGAGGCGCTTGCTCAGGTTTTTGTCTCTGGATTTTGTATCAGCGATGGTAGAATCTACAGACCTGAATCGACTTCTCTTGCATCTGAAGTCAAGGCGAGGATCAGTCGATCGCTCAAGTTGGTGTTTCTGTCCCTGATGGCCCCTTCACGAAGGGGGGGCATCAAGAGGCCATGGGGGTTTTCCCACGATGGGATTTGTGAGAAGCTCCAAACTGCAAAGTGACTATTGCAGGACAATTGATTTCTATTGATTGGCTCCAGGCCAATGATTCTGAGCAGGGTTTTAAGGATGCATGGCTGGGTAGCCCACCTCGCATTCCAATTGTCTCCTAGAAACAAGACAGGTTAGATCTGCTGGATCTGGGGGAGCAACCGAGGAGGCTTAGTTGAAATGGACTCTCCTATGGATGGGTCCTAATGTGCTTTTGTGTCTATGGAGACCTTGGAATGAAGCGGTGGCACTGGGGCCCTGAAGGGTTCTCCTAAACAGAGGCTTTGACACAGCTCCAACGTGCAAGTTTCCCATGTGTAGATGAGATGTTTTCTGATGGGTGAGTCATTAAACAGCCATATGCTGGTTTTGAAATCCAGGCCTTTGAGGAGAGATGCCTGGAAACCAAAGCAATGGATATGATTAGTGCCTAGGGCCTGTTCTTTCCTTTTTACTTCTGGGGACATCTGTCTATGGGTCTGAGTACAGGGAGGTGCTCAGATGGGCTCAGATTGCCCCTGTTTTACCTGGGAAGCCACCACTAATGAGATGGATCAGGGACTTTGGAGGTTTATCCTATTAGAAGGGATGTGGCCATTGGAATGGGCACACACAATTCCCTTGGAGAGGGCAAGTACAGTCCTCAGGTTTGGCTCCAGGGGCCTGAGCCTGTAGGTTGTGTAGGCCAGGTCTGTCGCTCTCGACTTGCAAGAACGACCCGCAGACGAGGTGGGTGGCAAACTTCTTTATTCAATCTTAGCCCCGGGACCCCGTACACCGATTATAGCCCCAAGTTATAGAACACAGTGGATAGAAAGCAACCAATCACCACATAACACAACTACTATAACATCCAATCAGAAGGGATACAGATGACTTCAATCCAGATCATGCGGGGAGCTCGTGCCTACTGACGTGAGCCCCCGAAACTTATTGTTCACTCTGTTTTTGTGCCGTTCCCATGGTCTCTGGTTAATCTTATACTAGTCCCGATACTTCAGTACAGGTTGTGTGTTGCCTGGAGCGCTCCCACATAAACATTCACCTGCCCTTCTCCTCAAGCCTCGCCTAGTACGTGACTCCCAGCTTCTGCTGCATGGCTCTCCACAGCTCCCTTTTTTTTATTTATTACATGGCAGGGATCGTGCCTGTCTTAGGTTGCCAATCCTCAACACACATGCTTACCCGTCATCGGGTACTCCCCTTCACCGAGGAGCCCCTGTCTTAGGTTGCTATGGTGAGGGAACAGTCTTACCCGTCTTTGGCTACCGACCCAGCATACAGAGCCATATTCAGGGGGAGGCATCCTTTTAGGCAGCAAAGCCAGTTTTGAGACGCTTGAGGCAGCAGGGTACTAGCTATGGTGGGAGCAACCCATAATCAAGGTTGCCGTGTAGTTTTGTCACGAGCAGCCCGTTGGTGATTCCGCACAATGGCTCGCACTTTATATAATTCTGCAAGCATGAATTTCACCACACAGGGAAAGAGGCACATGAATAAAAGCATAAGTATTAACACTCCTATAATAGAGCCTATAGCATACCAAGTACGTGATAGCAAAGGAATATGAGAAAATAGCGAATTTACAAAATTGTCTGCAAGCTGAGCCACGGGCAGCTTGGCATGCGGAGCTTCTGCAATATTCAAAATCTCTTGATGTAACTGCAGCAAGTCAAGGGACACATTAGAGTTAGACCATGCCCCTTCAAGGTGGTACAACACTCGACCCCAGGAAGTTTCTGTGACATTAGAGCGCTTGGGGGTGACACAGATCCAGAGGTAATCACTATGGCATTGGATCCTAGTTCGCAATTTCAAACTTTGACGTTCGTCCCCCAGAAACTTCACAGCATCATATAAGGCATTTAGTCTGGTTTCAACCCTTTTGTCTATATCCTCTTGTGTTCCCAAGGCCAGAGAAGTATTATGTGCCAGATTATCTACAGTATCTGCAGCTTGCACTGCTTGAGTTAAAGAAATAGATGCAGTAACAGTTGTAGCAATTATTGTTATAAGAGAAACTATACCTAAGATCAACAATCCTAATTCTCGTCTAGGCCGACTAAGGGCATTCTGTACCCGATCCCACAATTCTAACCTAGGGTTAGAGTACCATGGCTTAGATATATTAACAGGAAGCATGATAAAGGGGGGTTGTCGAACTACTAATACACCATCATCTACCGAGACACCCTGAATGCAGTTAGTTAAAGTACAATTCGGACAGAGCAGGTGATATGTAGCTTTATCTTTTTTAATGGTGAGATCCTCTACTAGCAGCATAAAAGGTCTAGGCACACACGCTTGAGGGTATCTATCCTCTAGATCTTGGGCTTCCTTGTTCCAACGGGTTGCTTTTCCAAAAGCGGCTAAAAGTTTCCATATTTCCGTTTGTACTGGATACCCTCTTGGCGGAGCAAGTATAGGAGGTACCTTTGTCTTAAAAGCCTGGGTAGGTGCCCTAGATCCCCAATCTAAAAGTGTAAATCCCTCCTCAAGGGTGTAAGCAGTGGCCTTCTTTTCCACACATAACCTCCAGGGAACGTCTATTCCTTTAGATATTCCCAACTGAGCTGCACATAATGGGATATCCCGGGGAATCTTTCCTATTGATGTTGCATGGCCAGCAGTTACCCCTGCTATAGTCACATCATCATATTAAACTAGTGTAAACACCCTCAAGCAATGTGATCGTCTACCATTCATGGAGAAGCACATAGGATACATGTCAGAATAGCCCTTATAAGAAATATTCGCCTGTTGCGGCTGTATATGTACTGAGGAAGGGGATCCTAGTAAAACAGTATCATTAACATAGACAGGGACAGAACTCATTTCCCAACTTACAGGTTGCAGTAAAGGCGGATCAGGAACGTATGCCCAGTATACAGAGCCTTGAACCGTTAACACTTTCATACAAATGAACAGTAATGACAGGTACAAGTCCAAAAGAGAAAATTGCGCTTTAGACTGAGTCATTTGAGGAAGGAGTCGAAGCTTGGTGATCTTCTGCCTCGGCGGCAGTTGGGTCGGTTCCAGGTCCCCGGGGGCAGGCTGCAGGATGCTCATCATCACTGTCATCCGCAGTAGCAGCATCTTCCACAGGTTCCACGGCCACCAGCCTGGTGAGACGTTCCGGCACCCAGAGCGGGACAGGCGCATCATGTGGAAAAACACAAAGGGAACCTCGGTGCCACCGGAGCACCGGGTCAGGGCCCTTCCATGAACCAGTAAGGACATCCTTCCACTTCACCATAGATTGTTGCGTTTTCTGTTGGCCCCAATGGCGCTCTGCGGCTGAAACGCCGTCTTTGTCAAGTGTGAGAAAATTTAAAATAAAAGTGGTCAAGTTGGTAAGGTCTGTAGGCGTGTGATGCTCCTCTCCAGTTCCCCCTTTTTGTATTTTTTGCAAGGTAGTTTTAAAGGTCAGGTGAGTGCGCTCTATGACACCCTGGCCTTGAGGGTTATAAGGAATGCCTGTAACATGGTGAATATCATAACAGGCTAGAAAGTTTGAAAAGCTTTTAGAAGTATAAGCAGGAGCATTGTCTGTCTTTAATTGTTTAGGCACTCCCCAGCAGGCAAAGCTGCGCAGGCAATGAGATATCACGTTTTTAACATTTTCTCCTCGCAGGGGGGTTGCGCTAACGACCCCTGAGCAGGTATCCACACTCACATGAACGCATTTTTGTTGCCCAAAAGAAGGTATATGTGTTACATCCATTTGCCACAGATGGTTGGGCAATAGTCCCTTAGGATTTACCCCGAAGGAGGGCATGGGCAAGTGTACCACACAATTGCCACAAGACTTTACGATATCTCGTGCGTCAGCTCTGGAGATATGAAAGCGTGCCTTTAATGTTTGGGCATTCACATGCCATTTATCATGATATCTTTTAGCATCTTCTAGAGCATTACAAACATAAAAGTGCGCAGCTGAATCAGCCATTCGGTTTCCCTCAGCCATAGGTCCTGGAAGGTCTGAATGTGCTCTAAGATGTCCAATATAAAAAGGGGCACCACGGGAGAGTATAAGGTGTTGCAATTCAGCCAGCAGGGAGGAAATTTCTGACTGGCTGGCTGAAATAATAGCAGTTTCTATAGACCTGGTGGCTGCAACTGCATATTTGCTATCTGAGATAATATTAAAGGGTTGATTTAGAAACCTTTGTAAAACACACATAATCACCAACAATTCTGTTCTCTGGGCTGAAGTCGAGGGCACAACAACAGGAATTATTTTTCCTTCCACCACATAAGCGCCAGTTCCTGCTTTACTGCCATCTGTAAATACTGTGAGGGCCCCGATTAATGGCTCCAATCGACAGGATTTAGGCCAAATAAGGGGTGTATTTTTATAAAACTCAATGAGAGGGTGTGAGGGATAATGATTATTAAATATAACAGGATAAGCAACTGTCAGGATGGCCCAATCGTCATTTTCATGCGTTAAAATGCTTATTTGGGTTTTATCATAAGGGATTATGCAAACATCGGGCAGTTTCCCTAGGACCTGTATGCTGGCTTTAAAGGCTTTATTTGCCACTGTAGCTACAGCTGTAGCATACGGGGTGATGACACGGCTAAGATTATGGGGTAGATAAATCCATAGTAGGGGTCCTCCTTGCCATAAGGCCCCCGTGGGTGATCCAGGGGATGGAATAATTATGACACTTATAGGCTTTTCCGGGTCACATCTATCTGCTGCTGTTAAAGCTAGCCTGCTTTCAACTAACTGTAATGATTCAATAGCAGCTGGAGTGAGTACTCTTGGGGAGTCTAATGCAGGGTCCCCAGGCAGAATATCGAATAAAGGTTTCAGCTCTGCAGTAGTAATTTTTATGTATGGTCGAATCCAGTTAATGTCCCCTAAAAGTTTTTGGAAATCATTCAATGTATGCAAGTGATCTCTACGGATTTGAATTAGCTGAGGCTTTACTGACGTTTTAGAGAGCTGCATACCAAGGTAATTTTGTAGGCCGCCTGCTTGGATTTTTTCAGGGGATATAGTTAGACCCCATTTTGCTAACTGTTCCTGTAGGAAGGTTAGAGCTGAAGGAAGAGACCTCTCATTTGGCCCACAAATCAAGATATCATCCATATAATGATAACAAAGCAGGTCTGGAAATGCTTTTCGGAAAGGCTCTAGGGCTTGGCTTACATACAACTGACACAAGGTGGGGCTATTGGCCATCCCCTGAGGGAGTACTTTCCATTCATACCTTTGATCTGGCTCAGCATGATTAATTGATGGCAGAGTAAATGCAAAGCGCTCTATATCTGCAGGGTGTAGTGGAATGGAAAAGAAACAGTCTTTGATGTCAATTACAATAGAAGGCCAGTTTCTTGGCAACGCCCTCACGACTGGGAGCCCTAACTGAATGGGTCCCATGACCTGCATTTGATCATTAATCTGTCGTAGGTCATGTAGCAATCGCCAGTTGCCTGATTTCTTTCTTATTACAAATATGGGTGTATTCCATGGGGATGTGGATTTTTGAATATGTCCTGCTTTGAGTTGTTCTTGAACTAGCTCTTTTGCTGCTAGTAATTTTTCTTTTGTTAAAGGCCACTGAGGCACCCAGCGCGGCTCTGGTGTTTTCCAAGTTATGCGAATTGCCTCAGTGGCCGCTAGGAAAAAACCTGACCCCCCATAGAAGGCGGATTGGGATCTCCCTGGCCCTTGGTCCCAAGCCCTTGGCCAGGCTTATATTCCATGTTTCTCATCATGCTTTGGGAGGCCTCACTGTATAACTTTTCTGTAGTAAGTTTGATATTCATTTGCTCCAGCACATCGCGCCCCCACAAAGAAACAGGGGTGGAACAGACATATGGTTGGAAAATGCCTTTATGTCCTTCCTCATCCTCCCAGTCCAAAGATGCAGCACTAATATCAGGACTGGTAGCTATCCCTAGTCCCCGGAGGGTCTGGCTGGCTTTAACTAGAGCCCAGGCTTTAGGCCAATCTAGACAATTTATAATGCTTTTGTCTGCTCCTGTATCTAGGAGTCCCCAGAATAGTTTACCTCTAATCTTTAATTTAAGCATAGGTCTCTCTTTCATGCTCATAGTAAGGCATGCGAGGGAGGATCCCGTGGATCCGAAACCTCCTTTTCTAGTCTGGCCTGTAGAGGGATATTTTTCATGATTACTAGGCAAAATCAAAAGCTGTGCAATTCTGTCCCCTGGATTTATAATATTAATTCCCTTAGGAGATGATATCAGAATTTTAACTTCCCCTTCAAAATCAGGATCAATCACTCCCGGATGGACCTGAAGCCCTCGTAAAGTACAAGAACTTCTGCCAAGAAGGAGTCCCACCGTTCCTTTTGGAGGCCCTCCAGACAGGTCAGATGGCACAGCCTGCACCCCCATCTCAGGTGTTAAGACCATTCGGGTGGTGGCACAGACGTCAAGTCCGGCGGAGCCTGTTGTGGCTCCCCGGGGCCCTGCAGGAATTGACTCCCCTGATTGGTGGGTGGGTACAGCCATCGTGGCTTGACTGGCAGGGACATCGCCACCCCGTACATTTGATTCGGGCCCCGGGGGCTGGGGCCCTGCCCCTCGTTTTTTGGACTCCCCCAATTATTAGGTGGTAACGGATTTCCTTGTATATCCGCCACAGATCGGCATTCTTGTGCCCAATGATTTCCTTTTCTACATCGTGGACACAGTTGAGGTTTTTTCCTTGCCGGCTTTTTCGGGGAGGCTTTTCCAAATGGAACTCCTCTTTGGGGGCAGTCTCTTTTTAGATGGCCCTCCTGTCTGCACTGGAAACATTTCTGGGGGTGGGCTCCTTGCTGTCCTTGCATAGCCTGAGCGAAGGCTGCAGCCATAACCTGCCCCTGAATTACTGGCCCTGTAATGTCTCTGCAGACCTTGATATAGGCAGAAAGATCTTTAGCCCTCCATGGCCTAATGGCTTCACGGCACCATTTATTAGCATTTTCATAGGCTAATTGTTTAATTAAAGGCATAGCAGAGTCAGTATCTCCAAACATCCTGCCCGCAACCTGCATCAGCCTGTCCACAAAATCAGCATAGGGCTCATTTGGCCCCTGTACTACTCTAGACAGTTGTCCTTGCAAATCATTTACACCCCTCAATGTTTTCCAGGCCCTAACGGCCGCTGTAGCACTCTCTTGAAATACGGCAGGGGGGTAGGTGGCCTGTACCTGAGCCTCGAGATATGGTCCAGTGCCTGTCAGCATTTCTGAGTTCCACTGGGGATTTCCCGTAGCTGCATTTCTCCACGCTGTATCCTGGCAATTATCCTGATTTTGAATTTTCCATTCCAGATATTGCCCTCCGCTCAAAACTGCTCTAGCTAAATTGCTCCAATCCTCAGGAGTGAGGGTGAGCGCTCCCAGCGATTCCACAAGGGAGACAGTAAAGGCTGCCTGGGGTCCGTAGGCACTAACTGCTTCCTTAAGTTGTTTCACCAGTTTAAAATCTAGCGGCTGATGATATCTCTGCTGATTTTGATCTTCCAGTACTGGGAAAAACCCTTTTCCTGGACCTAAGACCTCTCTCCAGTTTGCCACGGTGCAGTCTGAGCAATGGCAGACTTTTGCACAGACTGACCGATATGGTGGGGGCCTTTCATAAGGTGGCGCCGTGGGGCTGGAATGAGGAGTCGGCGCACGGTCTATTTCTGCTTCTGGTTGTTTCACAGCTATGGGTTTTGCCTCTGTTGGTAAGCCTAAAGCCTCTGGATTCTTTTTCTCCTTACCCCCTTTTTGATTTTGAGTTAGTTCATCTGGAAGTCCCTCTGAACTCTCACTATCCGCCTCAGAGCCCTGGGAGGAGCCCTTATAGGATTCCTCCTTTAATTGTTCTAATATTTCCCCTCCTTGCTGAATCACCTGTTTTAGCCGCTCCCGAGATGACTGCAAACATACTTTCACAAGGGACCACACGGCAAGAGTGCCGGAGTTCACGGTGGGGTTCTGCCTTAAATCCTCTCCTAGATGTTCCCACTGAGGCACATTCAGAAGTCCCTCCTCTATAAACCAAGGGGTGATTTCTCCTACTTCCTTTAAAAAGGCACGAGCTGTTTTTGATTTTAAAGGCGTGCCATTTGCTTTGAGAATGTCCTTTAAAGGACCTTCCATCCTATATCTAGTAAGCTCGTTTCCCATTCTGGAAATCTTTTGCTATCCCGGTCTCCGTGAACTTTTAAAACTACAGCTATACTCGTCCAGAGACCTGTCCTGTCCGTAGACAGAGATGGTGGCCAACTTCCCCTTTTGTTGCTCTTACCCCAATCCTCGTTCTGCGCTCGGCGTTGGGTCCCGGGTTTTCGGCACCAGATGTCGCTCTCGACCCGCAAGAACGACCCGCAGTCAAGGTGGGTGGCAAACTTCTTTATTCAATCTTCAGCCCCAGGACCCCGTACACCGATTATAGCCCCAAGTTATAGAACACAGTGGATAGAAAGCAACCAATCACCACATAACACAACTACTATAACATCCAATCAGAAGGGATACAGATGACTTCAATCCAGATCATGCGGGGAGCTCGTGCCTACTGACGTGAGCCCCCGAAACTTATTGTTCACTCTTTTTTTGTGCCGTTCCCATGGTCCCTGGTTAATCTTATACTAGTCCCGATACTTCAGTACAGGTTGTGCGTTGCCTGGAGCGCTCCCACATAAACATTCACCTGCCTTTCTCCTCAAGCCTCGCCTAGTACGTGACTCCCAGCTTCTGCTGCATGGCTCTCCTCAAGGTCTGTTTGGACAGTTGTCTGAAAACAGAAACTTGGCTTATGTTTCAGGTCATAGGTATGGCAGGACTTATCTACAGACCATGAGGAGAACTTTTCGGGATTTGAGAAAAGGGCGAGTGTGAGGCTCTTGCTCAAGTTTTTGTCTCTGGATATCGTGTCACTCATTGTCGTGAAATATCTGGGTGACTTCATGGGAAATGGACGAGTCTTACTCCCTGGTGGTTTGGCCCAGTCCAAAGCGTTTGGGGTCACTCTGTGGGATGGAAGAAGTCCGTTTTTTTTTTTTTTATGTTGTTTTCTTTTTAACCTCAGGGGTCCCACCAAATGAGGGATTCCAGAGTAGAGCCTTGGGGGGGGGGTGACTGGACAATCAGAAATCTGGTTAAAAATTGGCGCCTAGGGACATATCAAGCCCATTATGACATCTAATGGTCCAGTCACTGAGAGGACTTACTAGAGGACAGTACTCATGAGGGTCACAATGCGTGTTTATGCGCTTGTCGCACTCAAGAATGGGCGGGGCCTCAGGGTGAATGCTGGTTTCTCCTACAGTGAACGTTGGACGACGTGCCAACCACAAGGTTTCTTACTATGGGTAAGGAGGTGTTCTGATTTCTGCATCACACTCACCCCTGGGCAGTGATTGGAGATAATGTCTCGGTTCTGAGGCCTGAAAACTGAGGTAGGGAAGAGAGGATACCTAAGGCCATGGCGGGTTTTATGTGCTCAGTGTGCGGTCTGCTTTCCGGGTTTGGTCAGGAGGTCCGGCTCAGGTTGTGTCCGACAGTGCATTAGTGCCCAGGTTAGACTATATAATTTGGGTGAAGTCGAGTGCTGTGGAGGTTTATCCTCATTGAAGGTGCCTGGGCAGCTCATGAGGCAACAATTTTTTTCTAGAGGGCAGGTAGAGTGGTGCATTGTGGGTCCGGAATTGCCAAACTTGAGGGCTTTCAGGCCAGGAGTGTGAGGACGGAAGTCTGAGAAGACAAACTAGACTTGGGTTGCAGGGCGAGGGCTACGGCAGGTACCCCCTACAGATCTGAACCAATATTCATGCATCTGAAGTCAGGGCGAGGATCAGACGTTGGCTCAGGTTGGAGTTTCCGTGCATGACGGCCACTTCATGAAGGGAGCGGAATCTCGAGGCCATTGAGGTTTTCCCACGTTGGGAGTTGTGGGATGCACCCTTCAAGGATTCCTTCTGCGCAACAATTGAGACCTGTTGGACAGCTCCAGGACATCCCATATGGAATGACTCCAGAGCACCGTTCGAGGAAGGATGCCTGGGAAGCCCGCCTCGCATTCCAATTGTCTCCTAGCAACAAGACAGTTTAGATCTGATGGCTCTGCGGGAGCAACCGGGGTGGCTGAGTTGAAATGGACTTTCCTGAGGATGGGTCCTAATGTGTTTTTGTGCCCATGAGGGCCTTGGAATGGGGTGGTGGCACCGGGACCCTGAAGAACCCTATGCTTTGGACATGACACCCATGCACAGGTTTCCTTTTGGAGACGAGATGAGTTCTGCTGGGTGCCTCAGCAAAACCCCTATGCTCGTATTGGAATCAGGCTTTTGAGGAGACATGCCTGTAAACCAAGGCAATGGATCCTATTATGGCCTAGGGTCCTGTCTGGTTCAATCTTCTCCTCTGGGGACATCCATTTATGGTATGAGTGGAGGTAGATTATCAGCTGGTGTCAGACAGCCCTTGTTTGTTCCGGGCGACCTACACTATTGGGATGGCCTCAGGGACTTTGGAGGTTTCTCCTAATTTGTACGATTTTGGACAATGGAATGGGCAGAATTCCCATGGATTGGTAGGCACAGTCCTAATGTGTGGCTCCAGGGGCCCCAGCCTGGAGGGTGTGGGGCACAGGACTTTGAGGACAGAAGTCTGAAAACACAAACTCAGCTTACGTTTGGGGACGTAGGTATGGCAGGCCCGATCTACAAACCATGAGAAGAACTCTTCAGGATATTAAGAAAGTGCGAGTCTGAGGCGCTTGCTCAGGTTTTTCTATCTGGATTTTGTATAAGCGATGGTACAATCTACAGACCTGAATCGAGATCTCCTGCATCTGAAGTCAGGGCGAGGATCAGACTACCGCTTAAGTTGGTGTTTCTGTCCCTAATGGCCCCTTCAAAAGGGCGGCATCACGAGGCCATAGGGGATTTCCCAAGATGGGATTTGTGAGAAGCTCCAAACTGCAAAGTGTCTTCTGCAGGATAATTGAGACCTGTTGTTTGGCTCCAAGCCAATGATTCTGAGCAGGGTTCTAAGGATGCATGGCTGGCTAGCCCACCTCGCATTCCAATTGTCTCCTAGAAACAAGACAGGTTAGATGTGCTGGATCTGGGGGAGCAACCGAGGAGGCTGAGTTGAAATGGACTTTCCTATGGATGGGTCCTAATGTGCTTTTGTGTCTATGGAGACCTTGGAATGAAGCGGTGGCACTGGGGCCCTGAAGGGTTCTCCTAAACAAAGGCTTTGACACAGCTCCAACGTGCAAGTTTCCCATGTGTAGATGAGATGTTTTCTGATGGGTGAGTCAAGAAACAGCCATATGCTGGTTTTGAATTCCAGGCCTCTGAGGAGAGATGCCTGGAAACCAAAGCAATGGATATGATTAGTTCCTAGGGGCCTGTTCTTTCCTTTTTACCTCTGGGGACATCTGCTATGGGTCTGAGTACAGGTAGTTGCTCAGATGGGCTCAGATTGCCCCTGTTTTACCTGGGAAGCCACCACTAATGAGATGGATCAGCGACTTTGGAGGTTTATCCTATTAGAAGGGATGTGGCCATTGGAATGGGCACACACAATTCCCTTGGAGAGGGCAAGTACATTCCTCAGGTTTGGCTCCAGGGGCCTGAGCCTGTAGGCTGTGTAGGCCAGGGCTTTTTGGACAGTTGTCTGAAAACACAAACTTGGCTTATGTTTCAGGTCATAGGTATGGCAGGACTTATCTACAGACCATGAGGAGAACTTTTCAGGATTTGAGAAAAGGGGGAGTGTGAGGCTCTTGCTCAAGATTTTGTCTCTGGATATCGTGTCACTCATGGTCGTGAAATTTCTGGGTGACTTTATGGGAAATGGACGAGTCTTACTCTCTGGTGGTTTGGCCCAGTCCAAAGCGTTTGGGGTCACTCTGTGGGATGGAAGAAGTCCGTTTTTTTTTTTTTGATGTTGTTTTCTTTTTAACCTCAGGTGTCCCACCAAATGAGGGATTCCAGAGTAGAGCCCTGGGAGGGGGTGACTGGACAATCTGAAATCTGTTTAAAAATTGGGGCCTAGGGACATATCAAGCCCATTATGACATCTAATGGTCCAGTAACTGAGAGGACTTACTAGAGGACAGGACTCATGCTGAGGGTCACCATGCGTGTTTATGCCCTTGTCGCACTCAAGAATGGGCGGGGCCTCAGGGTGAATGCTTGTTTATCCTACACTGAACGTTGGACGACGTGCCAATCACAAGGTTTTTTACCATGGGTAAAGAGGTGTTCTGATTTCAGCATCACACTCATCCCTGGGCAGTGATTGGAGATAATGTCTCGGTTCTGAGGCCTGAAAACTGAGGTAGGGAAGAGATGATGACCTAAGGCCATGGCGGGTCTTATGTGCTCAGTGTACGGTCTGCTTTCCGGGTGTTGGTCAGGAGGTCCGGGCTCAGGTTGTGTCCGACAGTGTATTAGTGCCCAGGTTAGACTATATAATTTGGGTGAAGTCGAGTGCTGTGGATGTTTATCCTCATTGAAGGTGCCTGGGCAGCTCATGAGGAAATAATTTTTTTCTAGAGGGCAGGTAGAGTGCTGCATTGTGGGTTCGGAATTGCCAAACTTGAGGGTTTTGGGGCCAGGAGTGTGAGGACGGAAGTCTGAGAACACAAGCTAGACTTGGGTTTCAGGGCGAGGGCACGGCAGGTACCCCATGCAGATCTGAACCAATACTCATGCATCTGAAGTCAGGGCAAGGATCAGACGTTGGCTCAGGTTGGAGTTTCCGTGCATGAAGGCCGCTTCATGAAGGGAGCGGAATCTCGAGGCCATTGAGGTTTTCCCACGTTGGGAGTTGTGGGATGCCCCCTTCAAGGATTCCTTCTGCGGGACAATTGAGATCTGCTGGACTGCTCCAAGACATCCCATATGGAATGACTCCAGAGCACCGTTCGCGGTTGGTTGCCTGGGAAGCCCGCCTCGCATTCCAATTGTCTCCTAGCAACAAGACAGTTTAGATCTGATGGATCTGCGGGAGCAACTGGGGTGGCTGAGTTGAAATGGACTTTCCTGAGGATGGGTCCTAATGTGTTTTTGTGCCCATGAGGGCCTTGGAATGGGGTGGTGGCACCGGGACCCTGAGGTACCCTATGCTTTGGACATGGCTCCCATGCACAGGTTTCCTTGTGGAGACGAGATGAGTTCTGCTGGGTGCCTCAGCAAAAACCCTATGCTCGTATTGGAATCAGGCTTTTGAGGAGACATGCCTGTAACCAAGGCAATGGATCCTATTATGTCCTAGGGTCCTGTCTGGTTCAATCTTCTCCTCTGGGGACATCTATTTATGGTATGAGTGGAGGTAAATTATCAGCTGGTGTCAGAAAGCCCTTGTTTGTTCCGGGCGACCTACACTATTGGGATGGCCTCAGGGACTTTGGAGGTTTTTCCTAATTTGTACGATTTTGGACAATGGAATGGGCAGAATTCCCATGGATTGGTAGGCAAAGTCCTAATGTGTGGCTCCAGGGGGCCCAGCCTGAAGGGTGTGTGGCCCAGGACTTTCAGGACAGAAGTCTGAAAACACAAACTCAGCTTAGGTTTGGGGACGTAGGTATGGCAGGCCCGATTTACAAACCATGAGAAGAACTCTTCAGGATATGAAGAAAGTGCGAGTCTGAGGCGCTTGCTCAGGTTTGTGTCTCTGGATTTTGTATCAGCGATGGCACAATCTACAGACCTGAATCGAGATCTCCTGCATCTGAAGTCAGGGCGAGGATCAGACGATTGCTCAAGTTGGTGTTTCTGTCCCTGATGGCCCCTTCACGAAGGGGTGGCATTACAAGGCCATGGGGGTTTTCCCACGATGGGATTTGTGAGAAGCTCCAAACTGCAAAGTGTCTTCGGCAGGACAATTGAGACCTGTTTGTTTGGCTCCAGGCCAATGATTCTGAGCAGGGTTCTAAGGATGCATGGCTGGGTAGCCCACCTCGCATTCCAATAGTCTCCTGGAAACAAGACAGGTTAGATCTGCTGGATCTGGGGGAGCAATCGAGGAGGCTGAGTTGAAATGGACTTTCCTATGGATGGGTCCTAATGTGCTTTTAAGTGTATGGACACTTTGGAATGAAGAGGTGGCACTGGGGCCCTGAAGGGTTCTCCTAAACAGAGGCTTTGACACAGCTCCAACGTCCAAGCTTCCCATGTGTAGATGAGATGTTTTCTGATGGGTTAGTCAAGAAACAGCCATATGCTGGTTTTGAAATCCAGGCCTCTGAGGAGAGATGCCTAGAAACCAAAGCAATGGATATGATTAGTGCCTAAGGGCCTGTTCTTTCCTTTTTACCTCTGGGGACAACTGTCTTTCGGTCTGAGTACAGGTAGGTGCTCAGATGGGCTCAGATTGCCCCTGTTTTACCTGGGAAGCCACCACTAATGAGATGGATCAGGGACTTTGGAGGTTTATCCTTTTAGAAGGGATTTGGCCATTGGAATGGGCACACACAATTCCCTTGGAGAGGGCAAGTACAGTCCTCAGGTTTGGCTCCAGGGGCCTGAGCCTGCAGGTTGTGTAGGCCAGGGCTGTTTGGACAGTTGTCTGAAAACACAAACTTGGCTTATGTTTCAGGTCATAGGTATGGCAGGACTTATCTACAGACCATGAGGAGAACTTTTCGGGATTTGAGAAAAGGGCGAGTGTGAGGCTCTTGCTCAAGTTTTTGTCTCTGGATATCGTGTCACTCATGGTCGTGAAATTTCTGGGTGACTTCATGGGAAATGGACGAGTCTTACTCCCTGGTGGTTTGGCCCATTCCAAAGCGTTTGGGGTCACTCTGTGGGATGGAAGAAGTCCGGTTTTTTTTTGTTTGATGTTGTTTTCTTTTGAACCTCAGGTGTCCCACCAAATGAGGGATTCCAGAGTATAGCCCTGGGGGGTGGTGACTGGACAGTCAGAAATCTGGTTAAAAATTGGGGCCTAGGGACATATCAAGCCCATTATGACATCTAATGGTCCAGTAACTGAGAGGACTTACTAGAGGACAGGACTCATGCTAAGGATCACAATGCGTGTGTATGCCCTTGTCGCACTCAAGAATGGGCGAGGCCTCAGGGTGAATGCTGCTTTCTCCTACACTGAACGTTGGACGACGTGCCAACCACAAGTTTTCTTACTATGGGTAAGGAGGTGTTCTGATTTCTGCATCACACTCACCCCTGGGCAGTGATTGGAGATAATGTCTCGGTTCTGAGACCTGAAAACTGAGGTAGAGAAGAGATGATGACCTAAGGCCATGGCGGGTCTTATGTGCTCAGTGTGCGGTCCACTTTCCGGGTGTTGGTCAGGAGGTCCGGACTCAGGTTGTGTCCAACAGTGCATTAGTGCCCAGGTTAGACTATATAATTTGGGTGAAGTCGACTGCTGTGGAGGTTTATCCTCATTGAAGGTGCCTGGGAAGCTCATGAGGCAATAATTTTTTTCTAGAGGGCAGGCAGAGTGCTGCATTGTGGGTCCGGAATTGCCAAACTTGAGGGCTTCAGGGCCAGGAGTGTGAGGACGGAAGTCTGAGAAGACAAGCTAGACTTGGGTTTCAGGGCGAGGGCACGGCAGGTACCCCCTGCAGATCTAAACCAATACTCATGCATCTGAAGTCAGGGCGAGGATCAGACGTTGGCTCAGGTTGGAGTCCGTGCATGACGGCCGTTCATGAAGGGAGCGGAATCTCGAGGCCATTGAGGTTTTCGCACGTTGGAAGTTGTGGGATGCCACTTCAAGGATTCCTTCTGCGGGACAATTGAGACCAGTTGGACAGCTCCAGGACATCCCATATGGAATGACTCCAGAGCACCGTTCGAAAATGGAGCCTGGGAAGCCAGCCTCGCATTCCAATTGTCTCCTAGCAACAAGACAGTTTATATCTGATGGCTCTGCGGGAGCAACCGGGGTGGCTGAGTTGAAATGGACTTTCCTGAGCATGGGTCCT
Source organism: Mustela nivalis (assembly GCF_964662115.1). NCBI lineage: Eukaryota > Metazoa > Chordata > Mammalia > Carnivora > Mustelidae > Mustela > Mustela nivalis. The sequence goes on along the minus strand of NW_028136307.1, from coordinate 677,075 downwards.
AATGTGTTTTTGTGTCCATGAGGGCCTTGGAATGGGGCGGTGGCACCGGGACCCTGAAGAACTCTCCTATGCTTTGGACATGGCTCCCATGCACAGGTTTCCTTGTGGAGACGAGATTTGTTCTGATGGGTGCCTCAGGAAACCACTTATGCTGGTATTGGAATCCAGGCTTTTGAGGAGACATGCCTGTAAACCAAAGCAATGGATCCGATTATGGCCTAGGGTCCTGTCTGGTTCAATCTTCTTCTCTGGCAATATCCCACTATGGAATGAGTGGAGGTAGATGCTCAACTGGTGTCAGACCGCCCTTGTTGTACCCGGATACCTACACTATTGGGATTGCCTCGGGTACTTTGGAGAGTTCTCCTAATTTGTACGATTTTGGACATCGGAATGGGCAGAATTCCCATGGATTGGGTAGGCACTGTCCTAATGTGTGGCTCCAGGGGCCCCAGCATGGAGGGTGTGTGGCCCAGGATTTTGAGGACAGAAATCTGAAAACACAAACTCAGCTTAGGTTTGGGGACATAGGTATGGCAGGCCCAATCACAAACCATGAGAAGAACTCTTCAGGATATGAAGAAAGAGCGAGTCTGAGGCGCTTGCTCAGGATTTTGTCTCTGGATTTTGTATCAACGATGGCCGTGGAATGTGGGGAGGCCTCATGGGCCATGAACGAAACTTCCTCTCTGTGGATATGGCCCAGTCCAAATTGTTTTTCGTCAATCTGTGGGATGGGAGGTCTCCTTTCAGGTTTGTTACGTCAGGTGTCCCAACTAAGAGGAATTCCAAGGGAGAGCCCTGGGGTAGAGTGAAGGGACAACCCAAACTTGGTTAAAAATTGGGGCCTAGGTGCATGCAGTCCCAATAGCTGTCTCTTTTCTAGCCACTGAGAGGCCTTACTTGAGGACTGGGCTCAGGCTGAGGGTTAAAATGTGTGTTTGTGACCAATGTGCCCCGCGAGCATGGGCCACAATGGTTTCAACTACACTGAACTTTGGACAACATGCCAATCATAAGGATTCTTGCCATGGGGAATGAGTTCTGATTTCTGCATCATTTTCAACCCTGGGCAGTGGTTGGAGATAAGGTCTAGGTTGTAATGTCTGAAAATTACCATTGGGAAGAGATGGCGACCTAAGTCCATGGCGGGTCTGATGTGCTCAGTGTGCGGTCAGCTGCCTGGGTGTTGGTCAGAAAGTTCGAGCTCAGGTTGTGTCAGACAGTGCATTAGTGCCCAGGTTAGACTGTATAATTTGGGTACAGTCGAGTGCCGTGTAGGTTTTCCGCCTTTGAGGTGCCTGGGCAGATCATTAGGCAAGATATTTTTCTAGAGGTCAGGCAGGGTGCTGCATTGTGTGTCCGGAATTGCCAAACGTGAGGGCTTCTGGGCTAGTAGTGTGAGGACATAAGTCTGAGAACACAAGCTAGACATTAGCTTCAGGCCGAGGGCACGGCAGGTACCCCCTGCACATCTGAATTTCATCACATGCATCTGAAGTCACGGCGTGGATCAGACGTTGGCTCAGCTTAGAGTTTCTGTGCATGACTGCCCCTTCATGAACGGAGGGGAATCTCAAGGACATGGAGGTTTTCCCATGTTGGGAGGTGTGGGATGCCCCCTTCAAGGATTCCTTCTGAGGCACAATTGAGATCTGTTTGGCAGCTCCAGGACATCCCATATGGAATGAATCCAGAGCACCGTTCGAGGATGGATGCCAGGGAAGCCCGCCTCGCATTCCAATTGTCTCCTAGCAACAAGACAGTTGAGATCGGAATCTCAGCGGGAGTAACCGCGGTGGCTGAGTTAAAATGGATTTTCTTGAGGATGGGGCTTAATGTGTGTTTGTGTTCATGAGGGCCTTGGAATGTGGCGGTGGCACCGGGACCCCGAAGTATTCTCCTAAGCTTTTGACATAGCTCCCAGCACAAGTTTCCTTGTGGAGCCGAGATTTGTTCTGATGTGTGCCTCACGAAAACCCCTATGCTGGTCTTGGAATCCAGGCTTTTGAGGAGACATGCCTGTAAACCAAATCAAAGGATCCGATTATGGCCTACAGTCCTGTCTGGTTCCATCTTCTTCTCTGGGGACATCCATCTATGGTATGTGGAGGTAGATGCTCTGTTGGTGTCAGACCGCCCTTGTTTGACCCGGGAGACCTACACTATTGGTATGGCCTCAGGGAATTTGGAGCTTTCTCCTAATTTGTACGATTTTGGACAATGGATGGGCAGGTTTCCTATGCATTGGGTAGGAAAAGTCCTAACGTCTGGATTCAGGGGCCCCAGCCTGGATGGTGTGTGGCCCAGGACTTTGAGGACAGAAGTCTGAATACACAAACTCAACTTAGGTTTTGGGGACGTAGGTATGGCAGGCCCAATCTACAAACCATGAGAAGAACTCTTCAGGATATGAAGAAAGAGCGAGTCTGAGGCACTTGCTCAGGCTTTTGTCTCTGGATTTTGTATCAACGATGGCCGTGGTATGTGCTGAGGCTTCAAGGGCCATGGACGAATCTTTGTCTCTGTGGATTTGGCCCGGTCCCAATTGTTTTTCGTCAATCTGTGGGATGGGAGGTGTTCTTTCAGTTCTATTTCCTCTGGTGTTCCAACCAAAGAAGAATTCCAAAGCAGAACCCTTGGAGATTGAAGGGACAACACAAAATATGTTTAAAAATTGAGGCCTAAGGTCATGGCAGGCCCAATATGCTGTCTCTTCATCCAGCCACTAAGAGGCCTCACTTGAGGACTGGGCTCAGGCCGAGGGTCACAATTTGTGTTTATGACCAATGTGGCCTGCGAGCATGGGCGGGGCCTCATGGGTCAATCTGGTTTCAAGTACACTGAACTTTGGACAACATGCCAATCATAAGGTTTCTTGCCATGCGGATGGAGTTCTTATTTCTGCATCATTTTCAACCCTGGGCCGTAGTAGGAGATAAGGTCTAGGTTCTGAAGCCTGAAAACCGCCTTTGGGAAGAGATGACGACCTAAGGCCATGGCAGGTCTGATGTGCGCAGTATGCGGTCAGCTGCCTGGGTGTTGGTCAGGAAGTTCGGGCTCAGGTTGTGTCAGACAGTGCATTAGTGCCCAGGTTAGACTGTATAATTTGGATGCAGTCGAGTTCAGTGTATGGTGTTCCGCAATGAGGAGCCTGGGCAGCTCATTAGGCAAGATATTTTTTTAGAGGGCAGGCAGAGTGCTGCATTGTGGGTCCGGAATTGCCCAACTTGAGGGCTTCTGGGCCAGGAGTGTGAGGACAGAAGTCTGAGAACACAAGCTAAACTTGGGCTTCAGGCCGAGGACACGGCAGGTACCCCAGGCAAATCTGAAACGATATCTCATGCATCAGAAGTCACGGCGAGGATCAGACGTAAGCTCTGGTTGGAGTTTCTGTGCATGACTGCCCCTTCATGAACGGAGCGGAATCTCAAGGCCATGGAGGTTTTCCCACGTTGGGAGTTGTGGGATGCCCCCTTCAAGCATTCCTTCTGCGGGACAATTGAGAATTGTTAGGCAGCTGCAAAACAGCCCATATGGAATGACTCCAGAGCACCGTTCGAGGATGGATGCCAGGTAAGCCCGCCTCGCATTCCAATTGTCTCCTAGCAACAAGACAGTTGAGATAGGATGGCTCTGCGGGATCAATCGGGGTGGCTGAGTTGAAATGGACTTTCCAGAGGATGGGGCCTAATGTGTGTTTCTGTCCATGAGAGCCTTGGAATGGGGCAGTGGCACCGGGACCCTGAAGTATTCTCCTAAGCTTTTGACATAGGTCCCATGCACAGTTTCCTTGTGGAGACGAGATTTGTTCTGATGGGTGCCTCAGGAAACCCCCTATGCTGGTCTTCGAATCCAGGCATTTGAGGAGACATGCCTGTAAACCAAAGCAATGGATCCGATTTTGGCCTAGGGTCCTGTCTGTTTCCATCTCCTTCTCTGGGGACATCCATCTATGGTATGAGTGGATGTAGATGCTCACCTGGTGTCAGACCGCCCTTGTTTGTCCCGGGAAAACTACACTATAGGGATGGCCTCGGGAACTTTGGAGGGTTATCCTAATTTGTACGATTTTGGACAATGGAATGGGCAGAATTCCTATTCATTGGGTAGGCGCAATCCTAATGGGTGCTTTCAGGGGCCCCAGCCTGGATGGTGTGTGGCCCAGGACTTTGAGGACAGAAGTCTGAAAACACAAACTCAGCTTAGGTTTTGGGACGTAGGTATGGCAGGCCCAATCTACAAACCATGAGAAGAACTCTTCAGGATATGAAGAAAGAGCGAGTCTGAGGCGCTTGCTCAGGGTATGGTCTCTGGATTTTGTGTCAAAGAAGGCCGTGGATTGTGGGGAGGCCTCATGGGACATGGACGAATATTCTTCTCTGTGGATTTGGCCCGGTCCCAATTGTTTTTCGTCAATCTGTGGGATGGGAGGTCTCCTTTCAGGTTTGTTACCTCAGGTGTCCCAACCAAAGAGGAATTCCAAAGCAGAGCCCTGGGGAAGAGTGAAGGGACAACCCAAAATATGGTTAAAAATTGTGTCCAAGGGGCATGACTGGCCAAATATGCTGTCTCTTCATCGAGCCACTGAGAGGCCTGTGTTCAGGCTGAGGGTCACAATGTGTGTTTGTGACCAATGTGGCCCGCGAGCATGGGCGGGGCCTCATGGGCCACACTGGTTTCAACTACACTGAACTTTGGACAACATGCCAATCATAAGGATTCTTGCCATGGGGAAGGAGTTCTGATTTCTGCATCATTTTCAACCCTGGGCAGTGGTTGGAGATAAGGTCTAGGTTCTGAAGCCTGAAAAGCAATTGGGAAGAGATGAAGACCTAAGGCTATGGCAGGTCTGTTGTGCTCAGTGTGCGGTCAGCTGCCTGGGTTTTGGTCAGGAAGTTCGGGCTCATGTTGTGTCAGACAGTTCATTAGTGCGAGTTTAGACTGTATAATTTGGGTACAGTCGAGTGTCTGTAGATTGTTCCGCATTTGAGGAGCTGGGCAGCTCATTAGGCAAGATATTTTTCTAGAGGGCAGGCAGAGTGCTGCATTTTGGGTCCAGAATTGCCAAACGTGACGGCTTCTGGGCCAGGAGTGTGAGGACAGAAGTCTGAGAACACAAGCTAGACTTGGGCTTCAGGCCGTGGTCACGGCAGGTACTCCCTGCAAATCTGAAACGATATCTCATGCATCAGAAGTCACGGCGAGGATCAGGCGTTGGCTCTGGTTGGAGTTTCTGTGCATGACTGCCCCTTCATGAACGGAGCGAAATCTCAAGGCCATGGAGGTTTTCCCACGTTGGGAGTTGTGGGATGCCCACTTCAAGCATTCCTTCTGCGGGACAATTGAGACCTGTTGGGCAGCTCCATGACATCCCATATGGAATGACTCCAGAGCACCGTTCGAGGATGGATGCCAGGGAAGCCCGACTCGCATTCCAATTGTCTCCTAGCAACAAGACAGTTGAGATAGGATGGCTCTGCTGGAGCAACAGGGGTGGCTGAGTTAAAATGGACGTTCCTGAGGATGGGGCCTAATGTGTGTTTGTGTCCATGAGTGCCTTGGAATGGGGTGGTGGCACCGGGACCCTGAAGTATTCTCCTAAGCTTTTGACATAGCTCCCATGCACAGTTTCCTTGTGGAGACGAGATTTGTTCTGATGGGTGCCTCAGGAAACCCCCTATGCTGGTCTTGGAATTCAGGCATTTGAGGAGACATGCCTGTAATCCAAAGCAATGGATCCTATTTTGGCCCAGGGTCCTGTCTGTGTCCATCTCCTTCTCTGGGGACATCCATCTATGGTATGAGAGGAGGTAGATGCTCAGCTGGTGTCAGACCGCCCTCGTTTGTCCCGGGAGACCTACACTATACGGATGGCCTCGGGGACTTTGGAGGGTTCTCCTAATTTGTACGATTTTGGATAATGGAATGGGCAGAATTCCTATTCATTGGGTAGGCACAGTCCTAATGGGTGGCTTCGGGGTTCCCAGCCTGGATGGTGTATGGCCCAGGAATTTTGAAGACAGAAGTCTGAAAACACAATCTCAGCTTAGGTTTTGGGGACGTAGGTATGGCAGGCCCAATCTACAAACCATGAGAAGAACTCTTCAGGATATGAAGAAAGAGCGAGTCTGAGGTGCTTGCTCAGGCTTTTGTGTCTGGATTTTGTATCAACAATGGCCGTGGAATGTGGGGAGGCCTCATGGGCCATGGACGAATCTTCCTCTCTGTGGATTTGGCCCAGTCCCAAATGTTTTTCGTCAATCTGTGGGATGGGAGGTCTCCTTTCAGGTTTGTTACCTCAGGTGTCCCAACCAAAGAGGATTTCCAAAGCAGAGCCCTGCGGAAGAGTGAAGGGACAACCCAAATATGGTTAAAAATTGGGGGCTAGGGGCATGACAGGCCAAATATGCTGTCTCTTAATCGAGCCCCTGAGAGGCCTGGGTTCAGGCTGAGGGTCACAATGTGTGTTTGTGACCAATGTGGCCCGCGAGCATGGGCGGGGCCTCATGGGCCACATTGGTTTCAACTACACTGAACTTTGGACAACATGCCAATCATAAGGATTCTTGCCATGGGGAAGGAGTTCTGATTTCTGCATCATTTTCAACCCTGGGCCGTAGTAGGAGATAAGGTCTAGGTTCTGAAGCCTGAAAAGCAATTGGGAAGAATGACGACCTAAGGAGATGGCAGGTCTGTTGTGCTCAAGGTGCGGTCACCTGCCTTGGTGTTGGTCAGGAAGTTCGGGCTCAATTTGTGTTATTCAGTGCATTAGTGCCCAGTTTAGACTGTATAATTTGGGTACAGTCGAGTGCCTGTAGGTTGTTCCGCATTTGAGGAGCCTGGGCAGCTCATTAGGCAAGATATTTTTCTAGAGGGCAGGCAGAGTGCTGCATTGTGGGTCCGGAATTGCCAAACGTGAGGTCTTCTGGGCCAGGAGTGTGAGGACAGAAGTCTGAGAACACAAGCTAGACTTGGGTTTCAGGCTGAGGGCACGGCAGGTACCCCCTGCACATCTGAAACGATATCTCATGCATCAGAAGTCACGGCGAGGATCAGGCGTTGGCTCTGGTTGGAGTTTCTTTGCATGACTCCCCCTTCATGAATGGAGCGGAATCTCAAGGCCATGGAGGTTTGCCCACGTTGGGAGTTGTGGGATGCCCCCTTCAAGGATTCCTTCTGCGGGACAATTGAGAAATGTTGGGCAGCTCCAAAACATCCCATATGGAATGACTCTAGAGCACCGTTCGAGGATGGATGCCAGGAAAGCCCGCCTCGCATTCCAATTGTCTCCTAGCAACAAGACAGTTGAGATCGGATGGCTCTGTGGGAGCAACCGGGGTGGCTGAGTTGAAATGGACTTGCCTGAGCATGGGGCCTAATGTGTGTTTGTGTCCATGAGGACCTTGGAATGGGGCGGTGGCACTGGGACTCTGAAGTATTCTCCTAAGGTTTTGACATAGGTCCCATGCACAAGTTTCCTCGTGGAGACGAGATTTTTTCTGATGGGTGCCTCAGGAAACCCCCTAAGCTGGTATTGGTATCCAGGATTTTGAGGAGACAGGCCTATAAACCAAAGCAATGGATCCGATTATGGCCTAGGGTCCTGTCTGGTTCCTTCTCCTTCTCTGGGGACATCCATCTATGGTCTGAGTGGAGGTAGATGCTCAGCTGGTGTCAGACCCCCCCTTGTTTGTCCACAGAAACCTACATATTGGGATGGCCTCGGGGACTTTGGAGGGTTCTCCTAATTTGTACGATTTTGGACAATGGAATGGGCAGAATTCCCATGCATGGGGTAGGCACAGTCCTAATGTGTGGCTCCAGGGGCCCCAGCCTGGAGGGTGTGTGGCCCAGGACTTGAGGACAGAAGTCTGAAAACACAGACTCAGCTTAGGTTTGGGGACGTAGGTATGGCAGGCCCAATCTACAAACCATGAGAAGAACTCTTCAGGATATGAAGAAAGAGCGAGTCTGAGGCGCTTGCTCAGGTTTTGGTCTCTGGATTTTGTGTCAAAGATGGCCGTGGATTGTGGGGAAGCCTCATGGGCCATGGACGAATCTTCTTCTCTGTGGATTTGGCCCGGTCCCAATTGTTTTTCGTCAATCTGTGGGATGGGAGGTCTCCTTTCAGGTTTGTTACCTCAGGTGTCCCAACCAAAGAGGAATTCCAAAGCAGAGCCCTGGGGAAGAGTGAAGGGACAACCCAAACTATGGTTAAAATTTGGGGCCTATGGGCATGGCAGGCCCCATAGGCTGTCTCTTCATCCAGCCACTAAGAGGCCATACTTGAGGACTGGGCTCAGGCTGAGGGTCACAATGTGTGTTTGTGACCAATGTGGACCGCGACCATGGGCAGGGACTCATGGGCCACACTGGTTTCAACTACACTGAACTTTGGACAACATGCCAATCACAAGGTGTTTTGCCATGGGGAAGGAGTTCTGATTTCTGCATCATTTTCAACCCTGGGCAGTGGTTGGAGATAAGGTCTAGGTTCGTAAGCCTGAAAACCACAGTTGGGAAGAGATGATGACCTAAGGCCATGGTGGGTCTGATGTGCTCAGTGTGCGGTCAGCTGCCTGGTTGTTGGTCAGGAGTTTCGGGCTCAGGTTGTGTCAGACAGTGCATTAGTGCCCAGGATAGGCTATATAATTTGGGTAGAGTCGAGTGCCGTGTATATTGATCCCCATTTGAGGTGACTGGGCAGCTCAATAGGCAAGATATTTTTTCTAAGGGCAGGCAGAGTGCTGCATTGTGGGTCCAGAATTGCCAAACGTGAGGACTTCTGGGCTAGTAGTGTGAGGACAGAAGTCTGAGAACACAAGCTAGACTTGGGCTTCAGGCCTAGGGCAAGGCAGGTACCCCCTGCACATCTGAACCAATATCTCGAGCATCTGAAGTCACGGAGAGGATCAGACGTTGGCTCAGGTTGTAGTTTCTGTGCATGACTGCCCCTTCATGAACGGAGAGGAATTTCAAGGCCAAGGAGGTTTTCCCACGGGGGAGTTGTGGGTTGCCCCCTTCAAGGATTCCTTCTGCGGGACAATTGAGACCTGTTGTGCAGCTTAAAAACTATCCATATGGAATGACTCCAGAGGACTGTTCGAGGATGGATGCCAGGGAAGCCCGCCTCGCATTCCATTTGTCTCCTAGCAACATGAAAGTTGAGATCGGCTGGCTCTGTGGGAGCAACCGGGGTGGCTGTGTTGAAATGGACTTTCCTGAGCATGGAGCCTAATGTGTGTTTGTGTCCATGAGGACCTTGGAAGGGGGCGGTGGCACCGGGACTCTGAAGTATTCTCCTAAGATTTTGACATAGGTCCCATGCACAAGTTTCCTCCTGGTGAAGATTTTTTCTGATGGGTGCCTCAGGAAACCCCCTATGCTGATATTGGAATCCAGGATTTTGAGGAGACATGCCTGTAACCAAAGCAATGGATCCGATTATGGCCTAGGGTCCTGTCTGGTTCCATCTCCTTCTCTGGGGACGTCCATCTATGGTAGGAGTGGAGGTAGATGCTCAGCAGGTGTCAGACCGCCCTTGTTTGTCCACAGAGACCTACATATTGGGATGGTCTCAGGGAATTTGGAGGGTTCTCCTAATTTGTACAATTTTGGACAATGGAATGGGCAGAATTCCCATGCATGGGGTAGGCACAGTCCTAATGTGTGGCTCCAGGGGCCCCAGCCTGGAGGGTGTGTGGCCCAGGAATTTGTGGACAGAAGTCGGAAAACACAAACTCAGCTTAGGTTTGGGGACATAGGTATGGCAGGCCCAATCTCAAACCATAATAAGAACTCTTCAGGATATGAAGAAAGAGCGAATCTGAGGCGCTTGCTCAGGCTTTGGTCTCTGGATTTTGTGTCAACGATGGCCGTGGAATGTGGGGAGGCCTCATGGGACATGGACGTATCTTCCTCTCTGTGGATTTGGCCCGGTCCCAATAGTTTTTCGTCAATCTGTGTGATGGGAGGTCTCCTTTCAGGTTTGTTACCTCAGGTGTACCAACCAAAGAGGAATTCCAAAGCAGAGCCCTGGGGAAGAGTGAAGGGACAACCCAAATTATGGTTAAAATTTGGAGCCTAGGGGCATGGCAGGTCCCATATTCTGTCTCTTCATCCAGCCACTGAGAGGCATTCCTTGAGGACTGGGCTCAGGCTGAGGGTCACAATGTGTGTTTGTGACCAATGTGGCCCGCGAGCATGGGCGGGGCCTCATGGGCCACACTGGTTTAAACTACACTGAACTTTGGACAACATGCCAATCACAAGGTCTCTTGCCATGGGGAAAGAGTTCTGATTTCTGCATCATTTTCAATCCTGGGCAGTGGTTGGAGATAAGGTCTAGGTTCTGAATACTGAAAACCGCAGTTGGGAAGAGATGATGACCTAAGGCCATGGCGGGTCTGATGTGCTAAATGTGCGGTCAGCTGCCTGGTTGTTGGTCAGGAGTTTCGGGCTCAGGTTGTGTCAGACAGTGCATTAGTGCGCAGGTTAGACTATATAATTTGGGTACAGTCGAGTGCCGTGTATGTTGATCCTTATTTGAGGTGCCCGGGCAGTTCATTAGGCAAGATATTTTTTCTAGAGTGCAGGCAGAGTGCTGCATTGTGGGTCCAGAATTGCCAAACGTGAGGGCTTCTGGGCCAGTAGTGTGAGGAGAGAAGTCTGGGACCACAAGTTAGACTTGGGCTTCAGGCCGAGGGCAAGGCAGGTACCCCCTGCACATCTGAACCAATATCTCATGCATCTGAAGTCACGGCGAGGATCAGACGTTGGCTCAGGTTGTAGTTTCTGTGCATGACTGCCCCTTCATGAACGGAGAGGAATCTCAAGGCCATGGAGGTTTTCCCACGTTGGGAGTTGTGGGATGCCCCCTTCAAGGATTCCTTCTGCGAGACAATTGAGACCTGTTGGGCAGCTCCCAAACATCCAATATGGAATGACTCCAGAGCACCTTTCGAGGATGGATGCCAGGTAAGCCCGCCTCGCATTCCAATTGTCTCCTAGCAACAAGACAGTGGAGATTGGATGGCTCTGCGGGAGCAACCGGGTTGGCTGAGTTGAAATGGACTTTCCTCAGCATGGGGCCTAATGTGTGTTTGTGTCCATGTGGACCTTGGAATGGGGAGGTGGCATCGGGACTCTGAAGTATTCTCCAAAGATTTTGACATAGGTTCCATGCACAAGTTTCCTCATGCAGGCGAGATGTTTTCTGATGGGTTCCTCAGGAAACCCCCTATGCTGGTATTGGAATCCAGGATTTTGAGGAGACATGCCTGTAAACCAAAGCAATGGATCCGATTATGGCCTAGTGTCCTCTCTGGTTCCATCTCCTTCTCTGGGGACATCCATCTATGGTATGAGTGGAGGTAGATGCTCAGCAGGTGTAAGACCGCCCTTGTTTGTCCACATAGACCTACATATTGGGAAGGCCTTGGGGAAATGGGAGGGTTCTCCTAATTTGTACAATTTTGGACAATGGAATGGGCAGAATACCCATGCATGGGGTAGGCATAGTCCTAATGTGTGGCTCCAGGGGACCCAGCCTGGAGGGTATGTGGCCCAGGACTTTAAAGACAGATGTCGGAAAACACAAGCTCAGCTTAGGTTTGGGGACGTAGGTATGGCAGGCCCAATCTACAAACCATGAGAAGAACTCTTCAGGATATGAAGAAAGATCGAGTCTGATGCGCTTGCTCAGGCTTTGGTCTCTGGATTTTGTGTCAACCATGGCTGTGGAATGTGGGGAGGCCTCATGGGCCATGGACGAATCTTCCTCTCTGTGGATTTGGCCCGTTCCCAATTGTTTTTCGTCAATCTGTGTGATGGTAGGTCTCCTTTCAGGTTTGTTACCTCAGGAGTCCCAACCAAAGAGGAATTCCAAAGCAGAGCCCTGGGGAAGAGTGAAGGGACACCCCAAACTATGGTTAAAATTTGGGGCCTAGGGGCATGGCAGGCCCCATATGCTGTCTCTTCATCCAGCCACTGAGAGGCCTTACTTGAGGACTGGGCTCAGGCTGAGGGTCACAATGTGTGTTTGTGACCAATGTGGCTCGCGAGCATGGGCGGGGCCTCATGGGGCACACTGGTTTCAACAACACTGAACTTTGGACAACATGCCAATCACAAGGTCTTTTGCCATGGGGAAGAAGTTCTGATTTCTGCATCATTTTCAACCCATGGCAGCGGTTGGAAATACGGTCTAGGTTCTGAATCCTTAAAACCGCAGTTGGGAAGAGATGATGAACTAAGGCCTTGGCGGGTCTCATGTGCTCAGTGTGCGATCAGCTGCCTGGTTGTTGGTGAGGAGTTTCGGGCTCAGGTTGTGTCAGACAGTGCATTAGTGCCCAGGTTAGACTTTATAATTTGGGTACAGTCGAGTGCCGTTAGGTTGATTTTCATTTGAGGTGCCTGGGCATCTCATTGGGCAAGATATTTTTTCTAGCGGGCAGTCAGAGTGCTGCATTGTGGGTCCGGAATGCCAAACTTGAGGGCTTCTGGGCCAGTAGTGTGAGGACAGAAGTCTGAGAACACAAGCTAGACTTGGGCTTCAGACCCAGGGCAAGGCAGATACCCCCTGCACATCTGAACCAATATCTCATGCATCTGAAGTCACGGCGAGGATCAGATGTTGGCTCAGGTTGTAGATTCTGTGCATGACTGCCCCTTCATGAACGGAGAGGAATCTCAAGGCCATGGAGGTTTTCCCACGTTGGGAGTTGTGGGATACCCCCTTCAAGGATTCCTTCTTCGGGACAATTGAGACCTGTTGGGCAGCTCCAAAACATCCCATATGGAATGACTCCAGAGCACCGTGCGAGGATGGATGCCAGGGAAGCCCACCTCGCATTCCAATTGTTTCCTAGCAACAAGACAGTGGAGATCGGATAGTTCTGCGGGAGCAACCGGGGTGGCTGAGTTGAAATGGACTTTCCTGAGCATGGGGCCTAATGTGTGTTTTTGTACTCGAGTACCTTGAATGTGGCGGTGGCACCGGGACACTGAAGTATTATCCTAAGTTTTTGACATAGGTCCCATGCACAAGTTTCCTCGTGGAGACGAGATTTTTTCTGATGGGTGCCTCAGGAAACCCCCTATGCTTGTATTGGAATCCAGGATTTTGAGGAGACCTGCCTGTAAACCAAAGCAATGGATCTGATTATGGCCAAGGATCCTGTCTGATACCATATCTTTCTCTGGGGACATCCATCTATGGTATGAGTGGAGGTAGATGCTCAGCAGGTGTCAGACCTCCCTTGTTTGTCCACAGAGAACTACATATTGGGATGGCCTCGGGGACTTTGGAGTGTTCTCCTAATTTGTACAATTTTGGACAATGGAATGGGCAGAATTCCCATGCATGGTGTAGGCACAGTCCTAATGTGTGGCTCCAGGGGCCCCAGCCTTGAGGGTGTGTGGCACAGGACTTTGAGGACAGAAGTCTAAAAACACAAACTCAGCTTAGGTTTGGGGACGTAGGTATGGCAGGCCCAATCTACAAACCAGGAGAAGAACTCTTCAGGATATGAAGAAAGAGCGAGTCTGAGGCGCTTGCTCAGGATTTGGTCTCTGGATTTTGTGTCAACGATGGCCGTGGAATGAGGGGAGGACTCATGGGCAATGGACGAATCTTCCTCTCTGTGGATTTGGCCCAGTCCCAATTGTTTTTCGTCAATCTGTGGGATGGGAGGTCTCCTTTCAGGTTTGTTACCTCAGGTGTCCCAACCAAAGAGGAATTCCAAAGCAGAGCCCTGGGGAAGAGTGAAGGGACAACCCAAACTATGGTTAAAATTTGGGGCCTAGGGGCATGGCAGGCCCCATATGCTGTCTCTTCATCCAGCCACTGAGAGGCCTTACTTGAGATCTGGGCTCAGGCTGAGGGTTACAATGTGTGTTTGTGACCAATGTAGCTCACGAGCATGGGCGGGGCCTCATGGGCCACACTGGTTTCATCTACACTGAACTTTGGACAACATGCCATTCACAAGATCTCTTGCCATGGTGAAGGAGTTTTGATTTCTGCATCATTTTCAACCCTGGGCAGTGGTTGGAGATAAGGTCTAGGGTCGGAAGCCTGAAAACCGCAGTTGGGAAGATATGATGACCTAAGGCCATGGTGGGTCTGATGTGCTCAGTGTGCGGTCAGCTGCCCGGTTGTTGGTCAGGAAGTTCGGGCTCAGGTTGTGTCAGACAGTGCATTAGTGCCCAGGTTCGACTTTATAATTTGGGTACAGTCGAGTGCCGTGTAAGTTGATTCTCATTTGAGGTGCATGGGCAGCTCATTGGGCAAGATATTTTTTCTAAATCGCAGGCAGAGTGCTGCAATGTGGGTAAAGAATTACCAAACGTGAGGGCTTCTGGGCCAGTAGTGTGAAGACAGAAGTCTGAGAACACAAGCTAGACTTGGACTTCAGGACTAGGACAAGGCAGGTACCCCCTGCAAATCTGAACCAATATCTCATGCATCTAAAGTCACGGCGAGGATCAGACGTTGGCTCAGGTTGTAGTTTCTTTGCATGACTGCCCCTTCATGAACGGAGAGAAATCTCAAGGCCATGGAGGTTTTCCCACGTTGGGAGTTGTGGGAAGCCCCCTTCAAGGATTCCTTCTGCGGGACAATTGAGACCTGTTGGGCAGCACCACCACATCCCATATGGAATGACTCCAGAGCACCGTTCGAGGATGGATGCCAGGGAAGCCCGCCTCACATTCCAATTGTCTCCTAGCAACAAGACAGTTGAGATCGGATGGCTCTGCGGGAGCAACCAGGGTGGCTGAGTTGAAATGGACTTTCCTGAGCATGGGGCCTAATGTGTGTTTGTGTCCATGAGGACCTTGGAATGGGGCGGTGGCACCGGGACTCTGAAGTATTCTCCTAAGTTTTTGACATAGGTCCCATGCACAAGTTTCCTCGTGGAGACGAGATTTGTTCTGATGGGTGCCTCAGGAAACCCCCTATGCTGGTATTGGAATCCAGGCTTTTGAGTAGACATGCTTTTAAACCAAAGCAATGGATCCGATTATGGCCTAGGGTCCTCTCTGGTTCCATCTCCTTCTCTGGGGACATCATCCATAGTATGAGTGGAGGCAGATGCTAAGCTGGTGTCAGACCGCCCTTGTTTGACCACAGAGACCTAGATATTTGGATGGCATCAGGGAATTTGGAGGGTTCTCCTAAATTGTACGATTTTGGACCATGGAATGGGCAGAATTCCCATGGATTGGTAGGCACAGTCCTAATGTGTGGCTCCAGGGGCCCAGCCTGGAGGGTGTGTGGCCCAAGACTTTGAGGACAGAAGTCTGAAAACACAAACTCAGCTTAGGTTTGGGGATGTAGGTATGGCAGTCCCGATCTACAAGCCATAAGAAGAACTCTTCAGGATATGAAGAAAGTGCGAGTCTGAGGCGCTTGCTCAGGCTTTTGTCTCTGGATTTTGTATCAGCGATGGCCGTGGAATATCGGGGAGGCCTCATGGGCCATGGACGAATCTTCCTCTCTGAGGATTTGGCCCGATTCCCAATTGTTTTTGGTCAATCTGTGGGATGGGAGGTCTCCTTTCAGTTTTGTTACCTCAGGTGTCCCACCAAAAGAGGAATTCCAAAGCAAAGCCGTGGGGAAGTCTGAAGGGACAACCCGAACTATGGTTAAAAATTGGGGCCTAGGGGCATGGCAAGCCCAATATGCTATCTCTTCATCCAGCCACTGAGTGGCCTTACTTGAGGACTGGGCTCAGCCTGAGGGTCACAATGTGTGTTTGTGACCAATGTGGCCCGCGAGCATGGGCGGGGCCTCATGGGCCACACTGGTTTCAACTACTCTGAACGTTGGACAACATGCCAACCACAAGGTTTCTTGCCATGGGGAAGGAGTTCTGATTTCTGCATCACCTTCAACGATGGGCAGTGATTGGAGATAAGGTCTAGGTTCTGAAACCTGAAAACCGAGGTTGGAAAGAGATGACGACCGAAGGCCATGGCGGCTCGATGTGCTCAGTGTGCGGCCAGCTGTCTGGGAGGGGCCAGGGGGTCCAGGCTCATGCTGTGTCAGAAAGGACATTAGTGCCCTGGTCAGCCTATGTATTTGGGGTACAGCCAAGGTCGGTGCAGGTTGATTTACATTTGGGGTTACGGGGCAGCCCAGAGGACAATGTTTTTCTTCTGGAGGGCCGGCAGAGTGCTGCATTGTAGTTCTGGATTGCCAAACTGGAGGGCTTGTGGGCCAGTAGTCTGACGACAAAAGTCTGAGAACACAAGCTAGGCTTAGGTTTCTGGGTGAGGCCATGGCAGGCACAATCTACAGACCTGAATCGAGATCTCGTGCATCTGAAGTCAGGGCGAGGATCAGACGATCACTCAGGTTGGAGTTTCTGTCCCTGAAGGCCCCTTCATGAATGGGGGGGCATCACGAGGCCATGGGGGTTTTCCCACGATGGGAGTTGTGAGAAGCTCCAAAGTGCAGAGAGTCTTCTGCAGGACAATTGAGACCTGTTGTTTGGCTCCAGGCCAATGATTCTGAGCAGGGTTCTAAGGATGGATGGCTGGGTAGCCCACCTCGCATTCCAATTGTCTCCTAGCAACAAGACAGGTTAGATCTCCTGGATCTGTGGGGAGCAACCGAGGACGTTGTGTTGAAATGGACACCCATGGGGATGGGTCCAAATGTGCTTTTGTGTCTATGGAGACCTTGGAATGAAGCGGTGGCACTGGGGCCCTAAAGGGTTCTCCTAAACAGAGGCTTTGACACAGCTCCAACGTGCAAGCTTCCCATGTGTGGATAGATGTTTTCTGATGGGTGAGTCAAGAAATAGCTATTTGCTGCTTTTGAAATCCAGGCCTCTGAGGAGAGATGCCTGGAAACCAAAGCAATGGATCTGATTAGTGCCTAAGGGCTTGTTCTTTCCTTTTTACATCTGAGGACATCTGTCTATGGGTCTGAGTGCACTTAGGTGCTCAGTTGGGCTCAGATTGTCCCTGGATCTGGGACTTTTGAGGTTTATCCTATTAGGAGGGTTGAGGCCATTGGAATGGGCACACACAATTCCCTTGGAGAGAGCAAGTACAGTCCTCAGGTTTGGCTTCAGGGGCCTGAGCCTGTAGATTGTGTAGGCCAGGGCTGCTTGGACAGTTGTCTGAAAACACAAACTTGGCTTATGTTTCGGGTCATAGGTATGGAAGGACTGATCTACAGACCATGAGGAGAACTCTTCGGGATTTAAAAGAAGGGCGAGTGTGAGGCTCCTGCTCACGTTTTTGTCTCTGGATATCGTGTCACTCATGGTCGTGGAATTTCTGGTGACTTCATGGGAAATGGACGAGTCTTGCTCTCTGGTGGTTTGGCCCCGTCCAAAGAGTTTGGGGTCATTCTGTGGGCTGGAAGAAGTCCGTTTTTTGTTGTTGTTGTTGTTGTTGTTTTCTTTTTTAACCTCAGGTGTCCCACCAAATGAGGGATTCCAGAGCAGAGCCCTGGGGAGGGGCGACTGGACAATCAGAAATCTGGTTAAAAATTGGGGCCTAGGGACATGTCAAGCCCATTATGACATCTAATGGTCCAGCCTCTGAGAGGACTTACTAGAGGACAGGACTCATGCTGAGTGTCACAATGCCTTTGTATGCCCTCGTCGCACTCAAGAATGGGCGGGGCCTCAGGGTGAATGCTGGTTTCTCCTACACTGAACGTTGGACAACATGCCAACCACAAGGATTCTTGCCATGGGTTAAGAGGAGTTCTGATTTCTGCATCACAATCACCCCTGGGCAGTGATTGGAGATAAGGTCTCGGTTCTGAAGCCTGAAAACTGAGGTAGGGAAGAGATGATGACCTAAGGCCATGGCGGGTTTTATGTGTTCAGTGTGCGGTCAGCTTGCTGGGTATTGGTCAGGAGGTCCGGGCTCAGGTTGTGTTCGACAGTGCATTAGTGTCCAGGTTAGACTATATAATTTGGGCTAAGTCGAGTGCTGTGTAGGTTGATCCTCATTTAAGGTGCTTGGGCAGCTCATGAGGCACTAATTTTTTTTTCTAGAGGGCAGGCAGGGTGCTGCATTGTGGGTCCGGAATTGCCATACTTGAGTGCTTCGGGGCCAGGAGTGTGAGGACGGAAGTCTGAGAAGAGAAGCTAGACTTGGGTTTCAGGGCGAGGGCACAGCATGTACCCCCTGCTGATCTGAACCAATATCTCATGCTTCTGAAGTCAGGGCGAGGATCAGACGTTGGCTCAGGTTGGAGTTTCTGAGCATGACGGACGCTTCATGAAGGGAGCGGAATCTCGAGGCCATTGAGGTTTTCCCACGTTGGGAGTTGTGGGATGCCCCCTTCAAGGATTCCTTCTGTGGGACAATTGAGATCTGCTGAACTGCTCCAGGACATCCCATATGGAATGACTCCAGAGCACCGTTCGCGGTTGGTTGCCTGTGAAGCACGCCTCGCATTCCAATTGTCTCCTAGCAACAAGACAGTTTAGATCTGTTGGCTCTACGGGAGCAACCTGGGTGGCTGAGTTGAAATGGACTTTCCTGAGGATGGGTCCTAATGTGTTTTTGTGTCCATGAGGGCCTTGGAATGGGGCGGTGGCAACGGGACCCTGAAGTACTCTCCTAAGCTTTGGACATGGCACCCATGCACAGGTTTCCTTGTGGAGACGAGATGAGTTCTGATGGGTGCCTCAGGAAAACCCCTATGCTCTATTGGAATCAGGCTTTTGAGGACACATGCCTGTAACCCAAAAATGGATCCTAATATGGCCTAGGGTCCTGTCTGGTTCAATCTTCTTCTCTGGGGACATCCATCTATGGTATGAGTGGAGGTCGATTATCAGCTGGAGTCAGACAGCCCTTGTTTGTTCCGGGCGACCTACACTATTGGGATGGCCTCAGGGACTTTGGAGGTTTCTCCTAATTTGTACGATTTTGGACCATGGAATGGGCAGAATTCCCATGGATTGGTAGGCACAGTCCTAATGTGTGGCTCCAGGGGCCCAGCCTGGAGGGTGTGTGGCCCAAGACTTTGAGGACAGAAGTCTGAAAACACAAACTCAACTTAGGTTTGGGGACGTAGGTATGGCAGGCCCGATCTACAAACCATGAGAAAAACTCTTCAGGATATGAAGAAAGTGCGAGTCTGAGGCGCTTGCTCAGGCTTTTGTCTCTGGATTTTGTATCAGCGATGGCCGTGGAATGTCGGGGAGGCCTCATGGGCCATGGACGAATCTTCCTCTCTGAGGATTTGGCCTGATTCCCAATTGCTTTTCGTCAATCTGTAGAATGGGAGGACTCCTTTCAGTTTTGTTACCTCAGGTGTCCCACCAAAAGAGGAATTCCAAAGCAAAGCCGTGGGGAAGACTGAAGGGACAACCAGAACTATGGTTAAAAATTGGGGCCTAGGGGCATGGCAAGCCCAATATGCTATCTCTTCATCCAGCCACTGAGTGGCCTTACGTGAGGACTGGGCTCAGCCTGAGGGTCACAATGTGTGTTTGTGACCAATGTGGCCCGCGAGCATGGGCGGGGCCTCATGGGCCACACTGGTTAGAACTACTCTGAACGTTGGACAGCATGCCAACCACAAGGTTTCTTGTCATGGGGAAGGAGTTCTGATTTCTGCATCACCTTCAACCCTGGGCAGTGATAGGAGATAAGGTCTAGGTTCTGAATCCTGAAAACCGAGGTTGGGAAGAGATGACGAACTTAGGCCATGGCGGCTCGATGTGCTCAGTGTGCTGCCAGCTGTCAGGTAGGGGCCAGGGGATCCAGGCACAGGCTGTGTCAGAAAGGGCATTAGTGCCCTGGTCAGCATATGTATTTGGGGTACAGCCAACGTCGGTGCAGGTTGATCCTCATTTGGGGTTACTGGGCAGCCCAGAGGACAATGTTTTTCTTCTGGAGGGCAGGTATAGTGCTGCATTGTAGTTCTGGATTGCCAAACTGGAGGGCTTGTGGGCCAGTAGTCTGACGACAAAAGTCTGAGAACACAAGCTAGGCTTAGGTTTCTGGGTGAGGCCATGGCAGGCACAATCTACAGACCTGAATCGAGATCTCGTGCATCTGAAGTCAGGGCGAGGATCAGACGATCACTCAGGTTGGAGTTTCTGTCCCTGACGGCCCCTTCATGAATGGGGGGGCATCACGAGGCCATGGGGGTTTTCCCACGATGGGAGTTGTGAGAAGCTCCAAAGTGCAGAGAGTCTTCTGCAGGACAATTGAGACCTGTTGTTTGGCTCCAGGCCAATGATTCTGAGCAGGGTTCTAAGGATGGATGGCTGGGTAGCCCACCTCGCATTCCAATTGTCTCCTAGCAACAAGACAGGTTAGATCTCCTGGATCTGTGGGGAGCAACCGAGGACGTTGAGTTGAAATGGACACCCCTGGGGATGGGTCCTAATGTGCTTTTGTGTCTATGGAGACCTTGGAATGAAGCGGTGGCACTGGGGCCCTAAAGGGTTGTCCTAAACAGAGGCTTTGACACAGCTCCAACGTGCAAGCTTCCCATGTGTAGATGAGATGTTTTCTGATGGGTGAGTCAAGAAACAGCTATATGCTGCTTTTGAAATCCAGGCCTCTGAGGAGAGATGCCTGGAAACCAAAGCAATGGATCTGATTAGTGCCTAGGGGCCTGTTCTTTCCTTTTTACCTCTGGGGACATCTGTCTATGGGTCTGAGTGCACTTAGGTACTCAGTTGGGCTCAGTTTGTCCCTGGATCTGGGACTTTTGAGGTTTATCCTATTAGGAGGGTTGAGGCCATTGGAATGGGCACACACAATTCCCTTGGAGAGAGCAAGTACAGTCCTCAGGTTTGGCTCCAGGGGCCTGAGCCTGTAGATTGTGTAGGCCAGGGCTGCTTGGACAGTTGTCTGAAAACACAAACTAGGCTTATGTTTCGGGTCATAGGTATGGAAGGACTGATCTACAGACCATGAGGAGAACTCTTCGGGATTTGAAAGAAGGGCGAGTGTGAGGCTCCTGCTCACGTTTTTGTCTCTGGATATCGTGTCACTCATGGTCGTGGAATATCTGGTGACTTCATGGGAAATGGACGAGTCTTACTCTCTGGTGGTTTGGCCCCGTCCAAAGAGTTTGGGGTCATTCTGTGAGCTGGAAGAAGTCCGGTTTTTGTTGTTGTTGTTGTTGTTTTCTTTTTTACCTCAGGTGTCCCACCAAATGAGGGATTCCAGAGTAGAGACCTGGGAAGGGGCGACTGGACAAACAGAAATCTGGTTAAAAATTGGGGCCTAGGGACATGTCAAGCCCATTATGACATCTAATGGTCCAGCCACTGAGAGGACTTACTAGAGGACAGGACTCATGCTGAGTGTCACAATGCCTGTGTATGCCCTCGTCGCACTCAAGAATGGGCGGGGCCTCAGGGTGAATGCTGGTTTCTCCTACACTGAACGTTGGACAACGTGCCAACCACAAGGATTCTTGCCATGGGTTAAGAGGAGTTCTGATTTCTACATCACAATCACCCCTGGGCAGTGATTGGAGATAAGGTCTCGGTTCTGAAGCCTGAAAACTGAGGTAGGGAAGAGATGATGACCTAAGGCCATGGCGGGTTTTATGTGTTCAGTGTGCGGTCAGCTTGCTGGGTATTGGTCAGGAGGTCCGGGCTCAGGTTGTGTTCGACAGTGCATTAGTGCCCAGGTTAGACTATATCATTTGGGTAAAGTCGAGTGCTGTGTAGGTTGATCCTCATTTAAGGTGCCTGGGCAGCTCATGAGGCACTAATTTTTTTTCTAGAGGGCAGGCAGGGTGCTGCATTGTTGGTCCGGTATTGCCATACTTGAGGGCTTCGAAGCCAGGAGTGTGAGGACGGAAGTCTGAGAAGAGAAGCTAGACTTGGGTTTCAGGGCGAGGGCACAGCATGTACCCCCTGCTGATCTGAACCAATATCTCATGCTTCTGAAGTCAGGGCGAGGATCAGACGTTGGGTCAGGTTGGAGTTTCTGAGCATGACGGCCGCTTCATGAAGGGAGCGGAATCTCGAGGCCATTGAGGTTTTCCCACGTTGGGAGTTGTGGGATGCCCCCTTCAAGTATTCCTTCTGTGGGACAATTGAGATCTGCTGGACTGCTCCAGGACATCCCATATGGAATGACTCCAGAGCACCGTTCGCGGTTGGTTGCCTGGGAAGCCCGCCTCGCATTCCAATTGTCTCCTAGCAACAAGACAGTTTAGATCTGTTGGCTCTACGGGAGCAACCTGGGTTGCTGAGTTAAAATGGACATTCCTGAGGATGGGTCCTAATGTGTTTTTGTGTCCATGAGGGCCTTGGAATAAGGCGGTGGCAACGGGACCCTGAAGTACTCTCCTAAGCTTTGGACATGGCACCCATGCACAGGTTTCCTTGTGGAGACGAGATGAGTTCTGATGGGTGCCTCAAGAAAACCCCTATGCTCTATTGGAATCAGGCTTTTGAGGACACATGCCTGTAACCCAAAAATGGATCCTAATATGGCCTAGGGTCCTGTCTGGTTCAATCTTCTTCTCTGGGGACATCCATCTATGGTATGAGTGGAGGTCGATTATCAGCTGGAGTCAGACAGCCCTTGTTTGTTCCGGGCGACCTACACTATTGGGATGGCCTCAGGGACTTTGGAGGTTTCTCCTAATTTGTACGATTTTGGACCATGCAATGGGCAGAATTCCGATGGATTGGTAGGCACAGTCCTAATGTGTGGCTCCAGGGGCCCAGCCTGGAGGGTGTGTGGCCCAAGAATTTGAGGACAGAAGTCTGAAAACACAAACTCAACTTAGGTTTGGGGACGTAGGTATGGCAGGCCCGATCTACAAACCATGAGAAAAACTCTTCAGGATATGAAGAAAGTGCGAGTCTGAGGCGCTTGCTCAGGCTTTTGTCTCTGGATTTTATATCAGCGATGGCCGTGGAATGTCTGGGAGGCCTCATGGGCCATGGAGGAATCTTCCTCTCTGAGGATTTGGCCTGATTCCCAATTGCTTTTCGTCAATCTGTAGAATGGGAGGACTCCTTTCAGTTCTGTTACCTCAGGTGTCCCACCAAAAGAGGAATTCCAAAGCAAAGCCGTGGGGAAGACTGAAGGGACAACCAGAACTATGGTTAAAAATTGGGGCCTAGGGGCATGGCAAGCCCAATATGCTATCTCTTCATCCAGCCACTGAGTGGCCTTACGTGAGGACTGGGCTCAGCCTGAGGTTCACAATGTGTGTTTGTGACCAATGTGGCCCGCGAGCATGGGAGGGGCCTCATGTGCCACACTGGTTAGAACTACTCTGAACGTTGGACAGCATGCCAACCACAAGGTTTCTTGTCATGGGGAAGGAGTTCTGATTTCTGCATCACCTTCAACCCTGGGCAGTGATAGGAGATAAGGTCTAGGTTCTGAATCCTGAAAACCGAAATTGGGAAGAGATGACGACCTAAGGCCATGGCGGCTCGATGTGCTCAGTGTGCGGCCAGCTGTCTGGGAGGGGCCAGGGGGTCCAGGCTCAGGCTGTGTCAGAAAGGACATTAGTGCCCTGGTCAGCCTATGTATTTGGGGTACAGCCAAGGTCGGTGCAGGTTGATCCTCATTTGGGGTTACTGGGTAGCCCCAGAGGACAATGATTTTCTTCTGGAGGGCAGGATGAGTGCTGCATTGTAGTTCTGGATTGCCAAACTGGAGGGCTTGTGGGCCAGTAGTCTGACGACAAAAGTCTGAGAACACAAGCTAGGCTTAGGTTTCTGGGTGAGGCCATGGCAGGCACAATCTACAGACCTGAATTGAGATCTCATGCATCTGAAGACAGGGCGAGGTTCAGACGATCGCTCAGGTTGGATTTTCTGTTCCTGATGGCCCCTTCATGAATGGGGGGGCATCACGAGGCCATGGGGGTTTTCCCACGATGGGAGTTGTGAGAAGCTCCAAAGTGCAGAGAGTCTTCTGCAGGACAATTGAGACCTGTTGTTTGGCTCCAGGCCAATGATTCTGAGCAGGGTTCTAAGGATGGATGGCTGGGTAGCCCACCTCGCATTCCAATTGTCTCCTAGCAACAAGACAGGTTAGATCTCCTGGATCTGTGGGGAGCAACCGAGGACGTTGTGTTGAAATGGACACCCCTGGGGATGGGTCCTAATGTGCTTTTGTGTCTATGGAGACCTTGGAATGAAGCGGTGGCACTGGGGCCCTAAAGGGTTCTCCTAAACAGAGGCTTTGACACAGCTCCAACGTGCAAGTTTCCCATGTGTAGATGAGATGTTTTCTGATGGGTGAGTCAAGAAACAGCTATATGCTGCTTTTGAAATCCAGGCCTCTAAGGAGAGATGCCTGGAAACCAAAGCAATGGATCTGATTAGTGCCTGGGGTCCTTTTCTTTCCTTTTTACATCTGGGGACATCTGTCTATGGGTCTGAGGTCAGGTAGGTGCTCAGTTGGGCTCAGATTGTCCCTGGATCAGGGACTTTTGAGGTTTATCCTATTAGGAGGGTTGAGGCCATTGGAATGGGCACACAATTCCCTTGGAGAGGCCAAGTAGAGTCCTCAGGTTTGGCTCCAGGTGCCTGAGCCTGTTGGTTGTGTAGGCCAGGGCTGTTTGGACAGTTTTCTGAAAACACAAACTCGGCTTATGTTTCGGGTCATAGGTATGGCAGGACTGATCTACAGACCATGAGGAGAACTCTTCGGGATTTGAAAGAAGGGTGAGTGTGAGGCTCCTGCTCAAGTTTTTGTCTCTGCATATCGTGTCACTCATGGTCGTGGAATTTCTGGGTGACTTCATGGGAAATGGACGAGTCTTACTCTCTGGTGGTTTGGCCCGTCCAAAGAGTTTGGGGTCATTCTGTGGGCTGGAAGAAGTCCGTTTTTTGTTGTTGATGTTGTTGTTGTTTTCTTTTTTAATCTCAGGTGTCCCACCAAATGAGGGATTCCAGAGAAGAGCCCTGGGGAGGGGCGACTGGACAATCAGAAATCTGGTTAAAAATTGGGGCCTAGGGACATGTCAAGCCCATTATGACATCTAATGGTCCAGCCACTAAGAGAACTTACTAGAGGACAGGACTCATGCTGTGGGTCACAATGCGTGTGTATGCCCTCGTCGCACTCAAGAATGGGCGGGGCCTCAGGGTGAATGCTGGTTTCTCCTACACTGAACGTTGGACAACGTGCCAACCACAAGGGTTCTTGCCATGGGTAAGGAGGAGTTCTGATTTCTGCATCACACTCACCACTGGGCAGTGATTGGAGATAAGGTCTCGGTTCTGTAGCCTGAAAACTGAGGTACAGAAGAGAGGATACCTAAGGCCATGGCGGGTTTTATGTGCTCAGTGTGCGGTCAGCTTTCTGGGTGTTGGTCAGGAGGTCCGGGCTCAGGTTGTGTTCGACAGTGCATTAGTGCCCAGGTTAGACTATATAATTTGGGTAAAGTCGAGTGCTGTGTAGGTTGATCCTCATTTAAGGTGCCTGGACAGCTCATGAGGCACTAATTTTTTTTTCTAGAGGGCAGGCAGAGTGCTGCATTGTGGGTCCGGAATTGCCAAACTTGAGGGCTTCGGGGCCAGGAGTGTGAGGACGGAAGTGTGAGAAGACAAGGTAGACTTGGGTTTCAGGGCGAGGGCACGGCAGGTACCCCCTGCAGATCTAAACCAATATCTCATGCATCTGAAGTCAGGGCGAGGATCAGACGTTGGCTCAGGTTGGAGTTTCTGTGCATGACGGCCGCTTCATAAAGGGAGCGGAATCTCGAGGCCATTGAGGTTTTCCCACGTTGGGAGTTGTGGGATGCCCCCTTCAAGGATTCCTTCTGCGGGACAATTGAGACCTGTTGGACAGCTCCAGGACATCCCATATGGAATGACTCCAGAGCACCGTTCGCGGATGGATGCTTGGGAAGCCCGCCTCCCATTCCAATTGTCTCCTTGCAACAAGACAGTTTAGTGTTGATGGCTCTGCCGGAGCAACCAGGGTGGCTGAGTTGAAATGGACTTTCCTGAGGATGGGTCCTAATGTGTTTTTGTGTCCATGAGGGCCTTGGAATGGGGCGGTGGCACCGGGAACCTGAAGTACTCTCCTAAGCTTTGGACACGGCTCCCATGCACAGGTTTCCTTGTGTAGACGAGATGAGTTCTGATGGGTGCCTCAGGAAAACCCCTATGCTCGTATTGGAATCAGGCTTTTGAGGACACATGCCCGTAACACAAAGCAATGGATCTTAATATGGCCTAGGGTCCTGTCTGGTTCAATATTCTTCTCTAGGGACATCCAACTATGGTATGAGTGGAGGTCGATTATCAGCTGGTGTCAGACAGCCCTTGTTTGTTCCGGGCGACCTACACTATTGGGATGACCTCAGGGACTTTGGAGGTTTCTCCTAATTTGTAGGAATTTGGACCATGGAATGGGCAGAATTCCCATAGATTGGTAGGCACAGTCCTAATGTGTGGCTCTAGGGGCCCAGCCTGGAGGGTGTGTGGCCCAAGATTTTGAGGACAGAAGTCTGAAAACACAAACTCAACTTAGGTTTGGGGACGTAGGTATGGCAGGCCCGATCTACAAGCCATGAGAAGAACTCTTCAGGATATGAAGAAAGTGCGAGGCTGAGGCGCTTGCTCAGGCTTTTGTCTCTGGATTTTGTATCAGCGATGGCCGTGGAATGTCGGGGAGGCCTCATGGGGCATGGACGAAACTTCCTCTCTGAGGATTTGCCCCGATTCCCAATTGATTTTCGTCAATCTGTGGGATGGGAGGACTCCTTTCAGTTTTGTTACCTCAGGTGTCCCACCAATAGAGGAATTCCAAAGCCAAGCCGTGGGGAAGACTGAAGGGACAACCGGAAATATGGTTAAAAATTGGGGCCTAGCGGCATGGCAAGCCCAATATGCTATCTCTTCATCCAGCCACTGAGTGGCCTTACTTGAGGACTGGGCTCAGCATGAGGGTCACAATGTGTGTTTGTGACCAATGTGGCCCGCGAGCATGGGCGGGGCCTCATGGGCCACACTGGTTTCAACTACTCTGAACGTTGGACAGCATGCCAACCACAAGGTTTCTTGCCATGGGGAAGGAGTTCTGATTTCTGCATCACCTTCAACCCTGGTCAGTGATAGGAGATAAGGTCTAGGTTCTGAAACCTGAAAACCGAGGTTGGGAAGAGATGACGACCTAAGGCCATGGCGGCTCGATGTGCTCAGTGTGCGGCCAGCTGTCTGGGAGGGGCCAGGGTGTCCAGGCTCAGGCTGTGTCAGAAAGGACATTAGTGCCCTGGTCAGCCTATGTATTTGGGGTACAGCCAAGGTCGGTGCAGGCTGATCCTCATTTGGGGTTACTGGGTAGCCCCAGAGGACACTGTTTTTCTTCTGGAGGGCAGGAAGAGTGCTGCATTGTAGTTCTGGATTGCCAAACTGGAGGGCTTGTGGGCCAGTAGTCTGACGACAAAAGTCTGAGAACACAAGCTAGGCTTAGGTTTCTGGGTGAGGCCACGGCAGGCACAATCTACAGACCTGAATTGAGATATCGTGCATCTGAAGACAGGGCAAGAATCAGACGATCGCTCAGGTTGGAATTTCTGTCCCTGATGGCCCCTTCATGAATGGGGGGGGGGCATCACGAGGCCATGGGGTTTTTCCCACGATGGGAGTTGTGAGAAGCTCCAAAGTGCAGAGAGTCTTCTGCAGAACACATGAGACCTGTTGTTTGGCTCCAGGCCAATGATTCTGAGCAGGGTTCTAAGGATGGATGGCTGGGTAGCCCACCTCGCATTCCAATTGTCTCCTAGAAACAAGACAGGTTAGATCTCCTGGATCTGTGGGGAGTAACCGAGGACGCTGAGTTGAAATGGACACCCCTGGGGATGGGTCCTAATGTGCTTTTGTGTCTATGGAGACCTTGGAATGAAGCGGTGCCACTGGGGCCCTAAAGGGTTCTCCTAAACAGAGGCTTTGACACAGCTCCAACGTGCAAGTTTCCCATGTGTAGATGAGATGTTTTCTGATGGGTGAGTCAAGAAACAGCTATATTCTGCTTTTGAAATCCAGGCCTCTGAGGAGAGATGCCTGGAAACCCAAGCAATGGATCTGATTAGTGCCTAGGGTCCTGTTCTTTCCTTTTTACATCTGGGGACATCTGTCTATGGGTCTGAGTGCAGGTAGGTGCTCTGTTGGGCTCAGATTGTCCCTGGATCAGGGATTTTTGAGGTTTATCCTATTAGGAGGGTTGAGGCCATTGGAATGGGCACACACAATTCCCTTGGAGAGGCCAAGTACAGTCCTCAGGTTTGGCTCCAGGGGACTGAGCCTGTAGCTTGTGTAGGCCAGGGCTGTTTGGACAGTTGTCTGAAAACACAAACTCGGCTTATGTTTCGGGTCATAGGTATAGCAGGACTGATCTACAGACCATGAGGAGAACTCTTCGGGATTTGAAAGAATGGTGAGTGTGAAGCTCCTGCTCAAGTTTTTGTCTCCGGATATCGTGTCAATCATGGTCGTGGAATTTTTGGGTGACTTCATGGGAAATGGACGAGTCTTACTCTCTGGTGGTTTGGCCCCGTCCAAAGAGTTTGGGGTCATTCTGTGGGCTGGAAGAAGTCCGTTTTTTGTTGTTGTTGTTGTTGTTTTTTTTTTAACCTCAGGTGTCCCACCAAATGAGGGATTCCAGAGCAGAGCCCTGGGGAGGGGCGACTGGACAATCAGAAATCTGGTTAAAAATTGGGGCCTAGGGACATGTCAAGCCCATTATGACATCTAATGGTCCAGCCACAAAGAGGACTTACTAGAGGACAGGACTCATGCTGTGGGTCACAATGCGTGTGTATGCCCTCGTCGCACTCAAGAATGGGCGGGGCCTCAGGGTGAATGCTTGTTTCTCCTACACTGAACATTGGACAACGTGCCAACCACAAGGGTTCTTGCCATGGGTAAGGAGGAGTTCTGATTTCTGCATCACACTCACCACTGGGCAGTGATTGGAGATAAGGTCTCGGTTCTGAAGCCTGAAAACTGAGGTACAGAAGAGAGGATACCTAAGGCCATGGCGGGTTTTATATGCTCAGTGTGCGGTCAGCTTTCTGGGTGTTGGTCAGGAGGTCCTGGCTCAGGTTGTGTTCGACAGTGCATTAGTGCCCAGGTTAGACTATATATTTTGGGTAAAGTCGAGTGCTGTGTATGTTTATCCTCATTTAAGGTGCCTGGGCAGCTCATGAGGCACTAATTTTTTTTTCTAGAGGGCAGGCAGAGTGCTGCATTGTGGGTCCCGAATTGCCAAACTTGAGGGCTTCGGGGCCAGGAGTGTGAGGACGGAAGTGTGAGAAGACAAGGTAGACTTGGGTTTCAGGGCGAGGGCACGGCAGGTACCCCCTGCAGATCTGAACCAATATCTCGTGCATCTGAAGTCAGGGCGAGGATCAGACGTTGGCTCAGGTTGGAGTTTCTGTGCATGACGGCCGCTTCATGAAGGGAGCGGAATCTCGAGGCCATTGAGGTTTTCCCACGTTGGGAGTTGTGAGATGCCCCCTTCAAGGATTCCTTCTGCGGGACAATTGAGACCTGTTGGGCAGCTCCAGGACATCCCATATGGAATGACTCCAGAGCACCGTTCGCGGATGGATGCCTGGGAAGCCCGCCTCCCATTCCAATTGTCTCCTAGCAACAAGACAGTTTAGAGTTGATGGCTCTGCCCGAGCAACCAGGGTCGCTGAGTTGAAATGGACTTTCCTGAGGAGGGGTCCTAATGTGTTTTTTTTTGTCCATGAGGGCCTTGGAATGGGGCGGTGGCACTGGGACCGTGAAGTACTCTCCTAAGCTTTGGACATGGCTCCCATGCACAGGTTTCCTTGTGGAGACGAGATGAGTACTGATGGGTGCCTCAGGAAAACCCCTATGCTCTTATTGGAATCAGGCTTTTGAGGACACATGCCCGTAACACAAAGCAATGGATCTTAATATGGCCTAGGGTCCTGTCTGGTTCAATATTCTTCTCTAGGGACATCCAACTATGGTATGAGTGGAGGTCGATTATCAGCTGGTGTCAGACAGCCCTTGTTTGTTCCGGGCGACCTTCTCTATTGGGATGACCTCAGGGACTTTGGAGGTTTCTCCTAATTTGTACGATTTTGGACCATGGAATGGGCAGAATTCCCATGGATTGGTAGGCACAGTCCTAATGTGTGGCTCCAGGTGCCCCAGCCTGGAGGGTTTGTGGCCCAAGACTTTGAGGACAGAAGTCTGAAAACACAAACTCAACTTAGGTTTGGGGACGTAGGTATGGCAGGCCCGATCTACAAACCATGAGAAGAACTCTTCAGGATATGAAGAAAGTGCGAGTCTGAGGCGCTTGCTCAGGTTTTTGTCTCTGGATTTTGTATCAGCGATGGTAGAATCTACAGACCTGAATCGACTTCTCTTGCATCTGAAGTCAAGGCGAGGATCAGTCGATCGCTCAAGTTGGTGTTTCTGTCCCTGATGGCCCCTTCACGAAGGGGGGGCATCAAGAGGCCATGGGGGTTTTCCCACGATGGGATTTGTGAGAAGCTCCAAACTGCAAAGTGACTATTGCAGGACAATTGATTTCTATTGATTGGCTCCAGGCCAATGATTCTGAGCAGGGTTTTAAGGATGCATGGCTGGGTAGCCCACCTCGCATTCCAATTGTCTCCTAGAAACAAGACAGGTTAGATCTGCTGGATCTGGGGGAGCAACCGAGGAGGCTTAGTTGAAATGGACTCTCCTATGGATGGGTCCTAATGTGCTTTTGTGTCTATGGAGACCTTGGAATGAAGCGGTGGCACTGGGGCCCTGAAGGGTTCTCCTAAACAGAGGCTTTGACACAGCTCCAACGTGCAAGTTTCCCATGTGTAGATGAGATGTTTTCTGATGGGTGAGTCATTAAACAGCCATATGCTGGTTTTGAAATCCAGGCCTTTGAGGAGAGATGCCTGGAAACCAAAGCAATGTATATGATTAGTGCCTAGGGCCTGTTCTTTCCTTTTTACTTCTGGGGACATCTGTCTATGGGTCTGAGTACAGGTAGGTGCTCAGATGGGCTCAGATTGCCCCTGTTTTACCTGGGAAGCCACCACTAATGAGATGGATCAGGGACTTTGGAGGTTTATCCTATTAGAAGGGATGTGGCCATTGGAATGGGCACACACAATTCCCTTGGAGAGGGCAAGTACAGTCCTCAGGTTTGGCTCCAGGGGCCTGAGCCTGTAGGTTGTGTAGGCCAGGTCTGTCGCTCTCGACTTGCAAGAACGACCCGCAGACGAGGTGGGTGGCAAACTTCTTTATTCAATCTTAGCCCCGGGACCCCGTACACCGATTATAGCCCCAAGTTATAGAACACAGTGGATAGAAAGCAACCAATCACCACATAACACAACTACTATAACATCCAATCAGAAGGGATACAGATGACTTCAATCCAGATCATGCGGGGAGCTCGTGCCTACTGACGTGAGCCCCC
This sequence comes from Mustela nivalis, assembly GCF_964662115.1. NCBI lineage: Eukaryota > Metazoa > Chordata > Mammalia > Carnivora > Mustelidae > Mustela > Mustela nivalis. The sequence goes on along the minus strand of NW_028136307.1, from coordinate 645,671 downwards.
GAAACTTATTGTTCACTCTGTTTTTGTGCCGTTCCCATGGTCTCTGGTTAATCTTATACTAGTCCCGATACTTCAGTACAGGTTGTGCGTTGCCTGGAGCGCTCCCACATAAACATTCACCTGCCCTTCTCCTCAAGCCTCGCCTAGTACGTGACTCCCAGCTTCTGCTGCATGGCTCTCCACAGCTCCCTTTTTTTTATTTATTACATGGCAGGGATCGTGCCTGTCTTAGGTTGCCAATCCTCAACACACATGCTTACCCGTCATCGGGTACTCCCCTTCACCGAGGAGCCCCTGTCTTAGGTTGCTATGGTGAGGGAACAGTCTTACCCGTCTTTGGCTACCGACCCAGCATACAGAGCCATATTCAGGGGGAGGCATCCTTTTAGGCAGCAAAGCCAGTTTTGAGACGCTTGAGGCAGCAGGGTACTAGCTATGGTGGGAGCAACCCATAATCAAGGTTGCCGTGTAGTTTTGTCACGAGCAGCCCGTTGGTGATTCCGCACAATGGCTCGCACTTTATATAATTCTGCAAGCATGAATTTCACCACACAGGGAAAGAGGCACATGAATAAAAGCATAAGTATTAACACTCCTATAATAGAGCCTATAGCATACCAAGTACGTGATAGCAAAGGAATATGAGAAAATAGCGAATTTACAAAATTGTCAGCAAGCTGAGCCACGGGCAGCTTGGCATGCGGAGCTTCTGCAATATTCAAAATCTCTTGATGTAACTGCAGCAAGTCAAGGGACACATTAGAGTTAGACCATGCCCCTTCAAGGTGGTACAACACTCGACCCCAGGAAGTTTCTGTGACATTAGAGCGCTTGGGGGTGACACAGATCCAGAGGTAATCACTATGGCATTGGATCCTAGTTCGCAATTTCAAACTTTGACGTTCGTCCCCCAGAAACTTCACAGCATCATATAAGGCATTTAGTCTGGTTTCAACCCTTTTGTCTATATCCTCTTGTGTTCCCAAGGCCAGAGAAGTATTATGTGCCAGATTATCTACAGTATCTGCAGCTTGCACTGCTTGAGTTAAAGAAATAGATGCAGTAACAGTTGTAGCAATTATTGTTATAAGAGAAACTATACCTAAGATCAACAATCCTAATTCTCGTCTAGGCCGACTAAGGGCATTCTGTACCCGATCCCACAATTCTAACCCAGGGTTAGAGTACCATGGCTTAGATATATTAACAGGAAGCATGATAAAGGGGGGTTGTCGAACTACTAATACACCATCATCTACCGAGACACCCTGAATGCAGTTAGTTAAAGTACAATTCGGACAGAGCAGGTGATATGTAGCTTTATCTTTTTTAATGGTGAGATCCTCTACTAGCAGCATAAAAGGTCTAGGCACACACGCTTGAGGGTATCTATCCTCTAGATCTTGGGCTTCCTTGTTCCAACGGGTTGCTTTTCCAAAAGCGGCTAAAAGTTTCCATATTTCCGTTTGTACTGGATACCCTCTTGGCGGAGCAAGTATAGGAGGTACCTTTGTCTTAAAAGCCTGGGTAGGTGCCCTAGATCCCCAATCTAAAAGTGTAAATCCCTCCTCAAGGGTGTAAGCAGTGGCCTTCTTTTCCACACATAACCTCCAGGGAACGTCTATTCCTTTAGATATTCCCAACTGAGCTGCACATAATGGGATATCCCGGGGAATCTTTCCTATTGATGTTGCATGGCCAGCAGTTACCCCTGCTATAGTCACATCATCATATTAAACTAGTGTAAACACCCTCAAGCAATGTGATCGTCTACCATTCATGGAGAAGCACATAGGATACATGTCAGAATAGCCCTTATAAGAAATATTCGCCTGTTGCGGCTGTATATGTACTGAGGAAGGGGATCCTAGTAAAACAGTATCATTAACATAGACAGGGACAGAACTCATTTCCCAACTTACAGGTTGCAGTAAAGGCGGATCAGGAACGTATGCCCAGTATACAGAGCCTTGAACCGTTAACACTTTCATACAAATGAACAGTAATGACAGGTACAAGTCCAAAAGAGAAAATTGCGCTTTAGACTGAGTCATTTGAGGAAGGAGTCGAAGCTTGGTGATCTTCTGCCTCGGCGGCAGTTGGGTCGGTTCCAGGTCCCCGGGGGCAGGCTGCAGGATGATCATCATCACTGTCATCCGCAGTAGCAGCATCTTCCACAGGTTCCACGGCCACCAGCCTGGTGAGACGTTCCGGCACCCAGAGCGGGACAGGCGCATCATGTGGAAAAACACAAAGGGAACCTCGGTGCCACCGGAGCACCGGGTCAGGGCCCTTCCATGAACCAGTAAGGACATCCTTCCACTTCACCATAGATTGTTGCGTTTTCTGTTGGCCCCAATGGCGCTCTGCGGCTGAAACGCCGTCTTTGTCAAGTGTGAGAAAATTTAAAATAAAAGTGGTCAAGTTGGTAAGGTCTGTAGGCGTGTGATGCTCCTCTCCAGTTCCCCCTTTTTGTATTTTTTGCAAGGTAGTTTTAAAGGTCAGGTGAGTGCGCTCTATGACACCCTGGCCTTGAGGGTTATAAGGAATGCCTGTAACATGGTGAATATCATAACAGGCTAGAAAGTTTGAAAAGCTTTTAGAAGTATAAGCAGGAGCATTGTCTGTCTTTAATTGTTTAGGCACTCCCCAGCAGGCAAAGCTGTGCAGGCAATGAGATATCACGTTTTTAACATTTTCTCCTCGCAGGGGGGTTGCGCTAACGACCCCTGAGCAGGTATCCACACTCACATGAACGCATTTTTGTTGCCCAAAAGAAGGTATATGTGTTACATCCATTTGCCACAGATGGTTGGGCAATAGTCCCTTAGGATTTACCCCGAAGGAGGGCATGGGCAAGTGTACCACACAATTGCCACAAGACTTTACGATATCTCGTGCGTCAGCTCTGGAGATATGAAAGCGTGCCTTTAATGTTTGGGCATTCACATGCCATTTATCATGATATCTTTTAGCATCTTCTAGAGCATTACAAACATAAAAGCGCGCAGCTGAATCAGCCATTCGGTTTCCCTCAGCCATAGGTCCTGGAAGGTCTGAATGTGCTCTAAGATGTCCAATATAAAAAGGGGCACCACGGGAGAGTATAAGGTGTTGCAATTCAGCCAGCAGGGAGGAAATTTCTGACTGGCTGGCTGAAATAATAGCAGTTTCTATAGACCTGGTGGCTGCAACTGCATATTTGCTATCTGAGATAATATTAAAGGGTTGATTTAGAAACCTTTGTAAAACACACATAATCACCAACAATTCTGTTCTCTGGGCTGAAGTCGAGGGCACAACAACAGGAATTATTTTTCCTTCCACCACATAAGCGCCAGTTCCTGCTTTACTGCCATCTGTAAATACTGTGAGGGCCCCGATTAATGGCTCCAATCGACAGGATTTAGGCCAAATAAGGGGTGTATTTTTATAAAACTCAATGAGAGGGTGTGAGGGATAATGATTATTAAATATAACAGGATAAGCAACTGTCAGGATGGCCCAATCGTCATTTTCATGCGTTAAAATGCTTATTTGGGTTTTATCATAAGGGATTATGCAAACATCGGGCAGTTTCCCTAGGACCTGTATGCTGGCTTTAAAGGCTTTATTTGCCACTGTAGCTACAGCTGTAGCATACGGGGTGATGACACGGCTAAGATTATGGGGTAGATAAATCCATAGTAGGGGTCCTCCTTGCCATAAGGCCCCCGTGGGTGATCCAGGGGATGGAATAATTATGACACTTATAGGCTTTTCCGGGTCACATCTATCTGCTGCTGTTAAAGCTAGCCTGCTTTCAACTAACTGTAATGATTCAATAGCAGCTGGAGTGAGTACTCTTGGGGAGTCTAATGCAGGGTCCCCAGGCAGAATATCGAATAAAGGTTTCAGCTCTGCAGTAGTAATTTTTATGTATGGTCGAATCCAGTTAATGTCCCCTAAAAGTTTTTGGAAATCATTCAATGTATGCAAGTGATCTCTACGGATTTGAATTAGCTGAGGCTTTACTGACGTTTTAGAGAGCTGCATACCAAGGTAATTTTGTAGGCCGCCTGCTTGGATTTTTTCAGGGGATATAGTTAGACCCCATTTTGCTAACTGTTCCTGTAGGAAGGTTAGAGCTGAAGGAAGAGACCTCTCATTTGGCCCACAAATCAAGATATCATCCATATAATGATAACAAAGCAGGTCTGGAAATGCTTTTCGGAAAGGCTCTAGGGCTTGGCTTACATACAACTGACACAAGGTGGGGCTATTGGCCATCCCCTGAGGGAGTACTTTCCATTCATACCTTTGATCTGGCTCAGCATGATTAATTGATGGCAGAGTAAATGCAAAGCGCTCTATATCTGCAGGGTGTAGTGGAATGGAAAAGAAACAGTCTTTGATGTCAATTACAATAGAAGGCCAGTTTCTTGGCAACGCCGTCACGACTGGGAGCCCTAACTGAATGGGTCCCATGACCTGCATTTGATCATTAATCTGTCGTAGGTCATGTAGCAATCGCCAGTTGCCTGATTTCTTTCTTATTACAAATATGGGTGTATTCCATGGGGATGTGGATTTTTGAATATGTCCTGCTTTGAGTTGTTCTTGAACTAGCTCTTTTGCTGCTAGTAATTTTTCTTTTGTTAAAGGCCACTGAGGCACCCAGCGCGGCTCTGGTGTTTTCCAAGTTATGCGAATTGCCTCAGTGGCCGCTAGGAAAAAACCTGACCCCCCATAGAAGGCGGATTGGGATCTCCCTGGCCCTTGGTCCCAAGCCCTTGGCCAGGCTTATATTCCATGTTTCTCATCATGCTTTGGGAGGCCTCACTGTATAACTTTTCTGTAGTAAGTTTGATATTCATTTGCTCCAGCACATCGCGCCCCCACAAAGAAACAGGGGTGGAACAGACATATGGTTAGAAAATGCCTTTATGTCCTTCCTCATCCTCCCAGTCCAAAGATGCAGCACTAATATCAGGACTGGTAGCTATCCCTAGTCCCCGGAGGGTCTGGCTGGCTTTAACTAGAGCCCAGGCTTTAGGCCAATCTAGACAATTTATAATGCTTTTGTCTGCTCCTGTATCTAGGAGTCCCCAGAATAGTTTACCTCTAATCTTTAATTTAAGCATAGGTCTCTCTTTCATGCTCATAGTAAGGCATGCGAGGGAGGATCCCGTGGATCCGAAACCTCCTTTTCTAGTCTGGCCTGTAGAGGGATATTTTTCATGATTACTAGGCAAAATCAAAAGCTGTGCAATTCTGTCCCCTGGATTTATAATATTAATTCCCTTAGGAGATGATATCAGAATTTTAACTTCCCCTTCAAAATCAGGATCAATCACTCCCGGATGGACCTGAAGCCCTCGTAAAGTACAAGAACTTCTGCCAAGAAGGAGTCCCACCGTTCCTTTTGGAGTCCCTCCAGACAGGTCAGATGGCACAGCCTGCACCCCCATCTCAGGTGTTAAGACCATTCGGGTGGTGGCACAGACGTCAAGTCCGGCGGAGCCTGTTGTGGCTCCCCGGGGCCCTGCAGGAATTGACTCCCCTGATTGGTGGGTGGGTACAGCCATCGTGGCTTGACTGGCAGGGACATCGCCACCCCGTACATTTGATTCGGGCCCCGGGGGCTGGGGCCCTGCCCCTCGTTTTTTGGACTCCCCCAATTATTAGGTGGTAACGGATTTCCTTGTATATCCGCCACAGATCGGCATTCTTGTGCCCAATGATTTCCTTTACTACATCGTGGACACAGTTGAGGTTTTTTCCTTGCCGGCTTTTTCGGGGAGGCTTTTCCAAATGGAACTCCTCTTTGGGGGCAGTCTCTTTTTAGATGGCCCTCCTGTCTGCACTGGAAACATTTCTGGGGGTGGGCTCCTTGCTGTCCTTGCATAGCCTGAGCGAAGGCTGCAGCCATAACCTGCCCCTGAATTACTGGCCCTGTAATGTCTCTGCAGACCTTGATATAGGCAGAAAGATCTTTAGCCCTCCATGGCCTAATGGCTTCACGGCACCATTTATTAGCATTTTCATAGGCTAATTGTTTAATTAAAGGCATAGCAGAGTCAGTATCTCCAAACATCCTGCCCGCAACCTGCATCAGCCTGTCCACAAAATCAGCATAGGGCTCATTTGGCCCCTGTACTACTCTAGACAGTTGTCCTTGCAAATCATTTACACCCCTCAATGTTTTCCAGGCCCTAACGGCCGCTGTAGCACTCTCTTGAAATACGGCAGGGGGGTAGGTGGCCTGTACCTGAGCCTCGAGATATGGTCCAGTGCCTGTCAGCATTTCTGAGTTCCACTGGGGATTTCCCGTAGCTGCATTTCTCCACGCTGTATCCTGGCAATTATCCTGATTTTGAATTTTCCATTCCAGATATTGCCCTCCGCTCAAAACTGCTCTAGCTAAATTGCTCCAATCCTCAGGAGTGAGGGTGAGCGCTCCCAGCGATTCCACAAGGGAGACAGTAAAGGCTGCCTGGGGTCCGTAGGCACTAACTGCTTCCTTAAGTTGTTTCACCAGTTTAAAATCTAGCGGCTGATGATATCTCTGCTGATTTTGATCTTCCAGTACTGGGAAAAACCCTTTTCCTGGACCTAAGACCTCTCTCCAGTTTGCCACGGTGCAGTCTGAGCAATGGCAGACTTTTGCACAGACTGACCGATATGGTGGGGGCCTTTCATAAGGTGGCGCCGTGGGGCTGGAATGAGGAGTCGGCGCACGGTCTATTTCTGCTTCTGGTTGTTTCACAGCTATGGGTTTTGCCTCTGTTGGTAAGCCTAAAGCCTCTGGATTCTTTTTCTCCTTACCCCCTTTTTGATTTTGAGTTAGTTCATCTGGAAGTCCCTCTGAACTCTCACTATCCGCCTCAGAGCCCTGGGAGGAGCCCTTATAGGATTCCTCCTTTAATTGTTCTAATATTTCCCCTCCTTGCTGAATCACCTGTTTTAGCCGCTCCCGAGATGACTGCAAACATACTTTCACAAGGGACCACACGGCAAGAGTGCCGGAGTTCACGGTGGGGTTCTGCCTTAAATCCTCTCCTAGATGTTCCCACTGAGGCACATTCAGAAGTCCCTCCTCTATAAACCAAGGGGTGATTTCTCCTACTTCCTTTAAAAAGGCACGAGCTGTTTTTGATTTTAAAGGCGTGCCATTTGCTTTGAGAATGTCCTTTAAAGGACCTTCCATCCTATATCTAGTAAGCTCGTTTCCCATTCTGGAAATCTTTTGCTATCCCGGTCTCCGTGAACTTTTAAAACTACAGCTATACTCGTCCAGAGACCTGTCCTGTCCGTAGACAGAGATGGTGGCCAACTTCCCCTTTTGTTGCTCTTACCCCAATCCTCGTTCTGCGCTCGGCGTTGGGTCCCGGGTTTTCGGCACCAGATGTCGCTCTCGACCCGCAAGAACGACCCGCAGTCAAGGTGGGTGGCAAACTTCTTTATTCAATCTTCAGCCCCAGGACCCCGTACACCGATTATAGCCCCAAGTTATAGAACACAGTGGATAGAAAGCAACCAATCACCACATAACACAACTACTATAACATCCAATCAGAAGGGATACAGATGACTTCAATCCAGATCATGCGGGGAGCTCGTGCCTACTGACGTGAGCCCCCGAAACTTATTGTTCACTCTGTTTTTGTGCCGTTCCCATGGTCCCTGGTTAATCTTATACTAGTCCCGATACTTCAGTACAGGTTGTGCGTTGCCTGGAGCGCTCCCACATAAACATTCACCTGCCTTTCTCCTCAAGCCTCGCCTAGTACGTGACTCCCAGCTTCTGCTGCATGGCTCTCCTCAAGGTCTGTTTGGACAGTTGTCTGAAAACAGAAACTTGGCTTATGTTTCAGGTCATAGGTATGGCAGGACTTATCTACAGACCATGAGGAGAACTTTTCGGGATTTGAGAAAAGGGCGAGTGTGAGGCTCTTGCTCAAGTTTTTGTCTCTGGATATCGTGTCACTCATTGTCGTGAAATATCTGGGTGACTTCATGGGAAATGGACGAGTCTTACTCCCTGGTGGTTTGGCCCAGTCCAAAGCGTTTGGGGTCACTCTGTGGGATGGAAGAAGTCCGTTTTTTTTTTTTTTTATGTTGTTTTCTTTTTAACCTCAGGGGTCCCACCAAATGAGGGATTCCAGAGTAGAGCCTTGGGGGGGGGTGACTGGACAATCAGAAATCTGGTTAAAAATTGGCGCCTAGGGACATATCAAGCCCATTATGACATCTAATGGTCCAGTCACTGAGAGGACTTACTAGAGGACAGGACTCATGAGGGTCAAAATGCGTGTTTATGCGCTTGTCGCACTCAAGAATGGGCGGGGCCTCAGGGTGAATGCTGGTTTCTCCTACAGTGAACGTTGGACGACGTGCCAACCACAAGGTTTCTTACCATGGGTAAGGAGGTGTTCTGATTTCTGCATCACACTCACCCCTGGGCAGTGATTGGAGATAATGTCTCGGTTCTGAGGCCTGAAAACTGAGGTAGGGAAGAGAGGATACCTAAGGCCATGGCGGGTTTTATGTGCTCAGTGTGCGGTCTGCTTTCCGGGTTTGGTCAGGAGGTCCGGCTCAGGTTGTGTCCGACAGTGCATTAGTGCCCAGGTTAGACTATATAATTTGGGTGAAGTCGAGTGCTGTGGAGGTTTATCCTCATTGAAGGTGCCTGGGCAGCTCATGAGGCAACAATTTTTTTCTAGAGGGCAGGTAGAGTGCTGCATTGTGGGTCCGGAATTGCCAAACTTGAGGGCTTTCAGGCCAGGAGTGTGAGGACGGAAGTCTGAGAAGACAAACTAGACTTGGGTTGCAGGGCGAGGGCTACGGCAGGTACCCCCTACAGATCTGAACCAATATTCATGCATCTGAAGTCAGGGCGAGGATCAGACGTTGGCTCAGGTTGGAGTTTCCGTGCATGACGGCCACTTCATGAAGGGAGCGGAATCTCGAGGCCATTGAGGTTTTCCCACGTTGGGAGTTGTGGGATGCACCCTTCAAGGATTCCTTCTGCGCAACAATTGAGACCTGTTGGACAGCTCCAGGACATCCCATATGGAATGACTCCAGAGCACCGTTCGAGGAAGGATGCCTGGGAAGCCCGCCTCGCATTCCAATTGTCTCCTAGCAACAAGACAGTTTAGATCTGATGGCTCTCCGGGAGCAACCGGGGTGGCTGAGTTGAAATGGACTTTCCTGAGGATGGGTCCTAATGTGTTTTTGTGCCCATGAGGGCCTTGGAATGGGGTGGTGGCACCGGGACCCTGAAGAACCCTATGCTTTGGACATGGCTCCCATGCACAGGTTTCCTTTTGGAGACGAGATGAGTTCTGCTGGGTGCCTCAGCAAAACCCCTATGCTCGTATTGGAATCAGGCTTTTGAGGAGACATGCCTGTAAACCAAGGCAATGGATCCTATTATGGCCTAGGGTCCTGTCTGGTTCAATCTTCTCCTCTGGGGACATCCATTTATGGTATGAGTGGAGGTAGATTATCAGCTGGTGTCAGACAGCCCTTGTTTGTTCCGGGCGACCTACACTATTGGGATGGCCTCAGGGACTTTGGAGGTTTCTCCTAATTTGTACGATTTTGGACAATGGAATGGGCAGAATTCCCATGGATTGGTAGGCACAGTCCTAATGTGTGGCTCCAGGGGCCCCAGCCTGGAGGGTGTGGGGCACAGGACTTTGAGGACAGAAGTCTGAAAACACAAACTCAGCTTACGTTTGGGGACGTAGGTATGGCAGGCCCGATCTACAAACCATGAGAAGAACTCTTCAGGATATTAAGAAAGTGCGAGTCTGAGGCGCTTGCTCAGGTTTTTCTATCTGGATTTTGTATCAGCGATGGTACAATCTACAGACCTGAATCGAGATCTCGTGCATCTGAAGTCAGGGCGAGGATCAGACTACCGCTTAAGTTGGTGTTTCTGTCCCTAATGGCCCCTTCAAAAGGGCGGCATCACGAGGCCATGGGGGATTTCCCAAGATGGGATTTGTGAGAAGCTCCAAACTGCAAAGTGTCTTCTGCAGGATAATTGAGACCTGTTGTTTGGCTCCAAGCCAATGATTCTGAGCAGGGTTCTAAGGATGCATGGCTGGCTAGCCCACCTCGCATTCCAATTGTCTCCTAGAAACAAGACAGGTTAGATGTGCTGGATCTGGGGGAGCAACCGAGGAGGCTGAGTTGAAATGGACTTTCCTATGGATGGGTCCTAATGTGCTTTTGTGTCTATGGAGACCTTGGAATGAAGCGGTGGCACTGGGGCCCTGAAGGGTTCTCCTAAACAAAGGCTTTGACACAGCTCCAACGTGCAAGTTTCCCATGTGTAGATGAGATGTTTTCTGATGGGTGAGTCAAGAAACAGCCATATGCTGGTTTTGAATTCCAGGCCTCTGAGGAGAGATGCCTGGAAACCAAAGCAATGGATATGATTAGTTCCTAGGGGCCTGTTCTTTCCTTTTTACCTCTGGGGACATCTGTCTATGGGTCTGAGTACAGGTAGTTGCTCAGATGGGCTCAGATTGCCCCTGTTTTACCTGGGAAGCCACCACTAATGAGATGGATCAGCGACTTTGGAGGTTTATCCTATTAGAAGGGATGTGGCCATTGGAATGGGCACACACAATTCCCTTGGAGAGGGCAAGTACATTCCTCAGGTTTGGCTCCAGGGGCCTGAGCCTGTAGGCTGTGTAGGCCAGGGCTTTTTGGACAGTTGTCTGAAAACACAAACTTGGCTTATGTTTCAGGTCATAGGTATGGCAGGACTTATCTACAGACCATGAGGAGAACTTTTCAGGATTTGAGAAAAGGGGGAGTGTGAGGCTCTTGCTCAAGATTTTGTCTCTGGATATCGTGTCACTCATGGTCGTGAAATTTCAGGGTGATTATGGGAAATGGACGAGTCTTACTCCCTGGTGGTTTGGCCCAGTCCAAAGCGTTTGGGGTCACTCTGTGGGATGGAAGAAGTCCGTTTTTTTTTTTTTTTGATGTTGTTTTCTTTTTAACCTCAGGTGTCCCACCAAATGAGGGATTCCAGAGTAGAGCCCTGGGAGGGGGTGACTGGACAATCTGAAATCTGTTTAAAAATTGGGGCCTAGGGACATATCAAGCCCATTATGACATCTAATGGTCCAGTAACTGAGAGGACTTACTAGAGGACAGGACTCATGCTGAGGGTCACCATGCGTGTTTATGCCCTTGTCGCACTCAAGAATGGGCGGGGCCTCAGGGTGAATGCTTGTTTCTCCTACACTGAACGTTGGACGACGTGCCAATCACAAGGTTTTTTACCATGGGTAAAGAGGTGTTCTGATTTCAGCATCACACTCATCCCTGGGCAGTGATTGGAGATAATGTCTCGGTTCTGAGGCCTGAAAACTGAGGTAGGGAAGAGATGATGACCTAAGGCCATGGCGGGTCTTATGTGCTCAGTGTGCGGTCTGCTTTCCGGGTGTTGGTCAGGAGGTCCGGGCTCAGGTTGTGTCCGACAGTGTATTAGTGCCCAGGTTAGACTATATAATTTGGGTGAAGTCGAGTGCTGTGGATGTTTATCCTCATTGAAGGTGCCTGGGCAGCTCATGAGGAAATAATTTTTTTCTAGAGGGCAGGTAGAGTGCTGCATTGTGGGTTCGGAATTGCCAAACTTGAGGGTTTTGGGGCCAGGAGTGTGAGGACGGAAGTCTGAGAACACAAGCTAGACTTGGGTTACAGGGCGAGGGCACGGCAGGTACCCCATGCAGATCTGAACCAATACTCATGCATCTGAAGTCAGGGCAAGGATCAGACGTTGGCTCAGGTTGGAGTTTCCGTGCATGACGGCCGCTTCATGAAGGGAGCGGAATCTCGAGGCCATTGAGGTTTTCCCACGTTGGGAGTTGTGGGATGCCCCCTTCAAGGATTCCTTCTGCGGGACAATTGAGATCTGCTGGACTGCTCCAAGACATCCCATATGGAATGACTCCAGAGCACCGTTCGCGGTTGGTTGCCTGGGAAGCCTGCCTCGCATTCCAATTGTCTCCTAGCAACAAGACAGTTTAGATCTGATGGATCTGCGGGAGCAACTGGGGTGGCTGAGTTGAAATGGACTTTCCTGAGGATGGGTCCTAATGTGTTTTTGTGTCCATGAGGGCCTTGGAATGGGGTGGTGGCACCGGGACCCTGAGGTACCCTATGCTTTGGACATGGCTCCCATGCACAGGTTTCCTTGTGGAGACGAGATGAGTTCTGCTGGGTGCCTCAGCAAAAACCCTATGCTCGTATTGGAATCAGGCTTTTGAGGAGACATGCCTGTAACCAAGGCAATGGATCCTATTATGTCCTAGGGTCCTGTCTGGTTCAATCTTCTCCTGTGGGGACATCTATTTATGGTATGAGTGGAGGTAAATTATCAGCTGGTGTCAGAAAGCCCTTGTTTGTTCCGGGCGACCTACACTATTGGGATGGCCTCAGGGACTTTGGAGGTTTTTCCTAATTTGTACGATTTTGGACAATGGAATGGGCAGAATTCCCATGGATTGGTAGGCACAGTCCTAATGTGTGGCTCCAGAGGGCCCAGCCTGAAGGGTGTGTGGCCCAGGACTTTCAGGACAGAAGTCTGAAAACACAAACTCAGCTTAGGTTTGGGGACGTAGGTATGGCAGGCCCGATTTACAAACCATGAGAAGAACTCTTCAGGATATGAAGAAAGTGCGAGTCTGAGGCACTTGCTCAGGTTTGTGTCTCTGGATTTTGTATCAGCGATGGCACAATCTACAGACCTGAATCGAGATCTCCTGCATCTGAAGTCAGGGCGAGGATCAGACGATTGCTCAAGTTGGTGTTTCTGTCCCTGATGGCCCCTTCACGAAGGGGTGGCATTACAAGGCCATGGGGGTTTTCCCACGATGGGATTTGTGAGAAGCTCCAAACTGCAAAGTGTCTTCGGCAGGACAATTGAGACCTGTTTGTTTGGCTCCAGGCCAATGATTCTGAGCAGGGTTCTAAGGATGCATGGCTGGGTAGCCCACCTCGCATTCCAATAGTCTCCTAGAAACAAGACAGGTTAGATCTGCTGGATCTGGGGGAGCAATCGAGGAGGCTGAGTTGAAATGGACTTTCCTATGGATGGGTCCTAATGTGCTTTTAAGTGTATGGACACTTTGGAATGAAGAGGTGGCACTGGGGCCCTGAAGGGTTCTCCTAAACAGAGGCTTTGACACAGCTCCAACGTCCAAGCTTCCCATGTGTAGATGAGATGTTTTCTGATGGGTTAGTCAAGAAACAGCCATATGCTGGTTTTGAAATCCAGGCCTCTGAGGAGAGATGCCTAGAAACCAAAGCAATGGATATGATTAGTGCCTAAGGGCCTGTTCTTTCCTTTTTACCTCTGGGGACAACTGTCTTTCGGTCTGAGTACAGGTAGGTGCTCAGATGGGCTCAGATTGCCCCTGTTTTACCTGGGAAGCCACCACTAATGAGATGGATCAGGGACTTTGGAGGTTTATCCTTTTAGAAGGGATTTGGCCATTGGAATGGGCACACACAATTCCCTTGGAGAGGGCAAGTACAGTCCTCAGGTTTGGCTCCAGGGGCCTGAGCCTGCAGGTTGTGTAGGCCAGGGCTGTTTGGACAGTTGTCTGAAAACACAAACTTGGCTTATGTTTCAGGTCATAGGTATGGCAGGACTTATCTACAGACCATGAGGAGAACTTTTCGGGATTTGAGAAAAGGGCGAGTGTGAGGCTCTTGCTCAAGTTTTTGTCTCTGGATATCGTGTCACTCATGGTCGTGAAATTTCTGGGTGACTTCATGGGAAATGGACGAGTCTTACTCCCTGGTGGTTTGGCCCATTCCAAAGCGTTTGGGGTCACTCTGTGGGATGGAAGAAGTCCGTTTTTTTTTTGTTTGATGTTGTTTTCTTTTGAACCTCTGGTGTCCCACCAAATGAGGGATTCCAGAGTATAGCCCTGGGGGGTGGTGACTGGACAGTCAGAAATCTGGTTAAAAATTGGGGCCTAGGGACATATCAAGCCCATTATGACATCTAATGGTCCAGTAACTGAGAGGACTTACTAGAGGACTGGACTCATGCTAAGGATCACAATGCGTGTGTATGCCCTTGTCGCACTCAAGAATGGGCGAGGCCTCAGGGTGAATGCTGCTTTCTCCTACACTGAACGTTGGACGACGTGCCAACCACAAGTTTTCTTACTATGGGTAAGGAGGTGTTCTGAATTCTGCATCACTCTCACCCCTGGGCAGTGATTGGAGATAATGTCTCGGTTCTGAGACCTGAAAACTGAGGTAGAGAAGAGATGATGACCTAAGGCCATGGCGGGTCTTATGTGCTCAGTGTGCGGTCCACTTTCCGGGTGTTGGTCAGGAGGTCCGGACTCAGGTTGTGTCCAACAGTGCATTAGTGCCCAGGTTAGACTATATAATTTGGGTGAAGTCGACAGCTGTGGAGGTTTATCCTCATTGAAGGTGCCTGGGAAGCTCATGAGGCAATAATTTTTTTCTAGAGGGCAGGCAGAGTGCTGCATTGTGGGTCCGGAATTGCCAAACTTGAGGGCTTCAGGGCCAGGAGTGTGAGGACGGAAGTCTGAGAAGACAAGCTAGACTTGGGTTTCAGGGCGAGGGCACGGCAGGTACCCCCTGCAGATCTAAACCAATACTCATGCATCTGAAGTCAGGGCGAGGATCAGACGTTGGCTCAGGTTGGAGTCCGTGCATGACGGCCGTTCATGAAGGGAGCGGAATCTCGAGGCCATTGAGGTTTTCGCACGTTGGAAGTTGTGGGATGCCACTTCAAGGATTCCTTCTGCGGGACAATTGAGACCAGTTGGACAGCTCCAGGACATCCCATATGGAATGACTCCAGAGCACCGTTCGAAAATGGAGCCTGGGAAGCCAGCCTCGCATTCCAATTGTCTCCTAGCAACAAGACAGTTTATATCTGATGGCTCTGCGGGAGCAACCGGGGTGGCTGAGTTGAAATGGACTTTCCTGAGGATGGGTCCTAATGTGTTTTTGTGTCCATGAGGGCCTTGGAATGGGGCGGTGGCACCGGGACCCTGAAGAACTCTCCTATGCTTTGGACATGGCTCCCATGCACAGGTTTCCTTGTGGAGACGAGATTTGTTCTGATGGGTGCCTCAGGAAACCACTTATGCTGGTATTGGAATCCAGGCTTTTGAGGAGACATGCCTGTAAACCAAAGCAATGGATCCGATTATGGCCTAGGGTCCTGTCTGGTTCAATCTTCTTCTCTGGCAATATCCCACTATGGAATGAGTGGAGGTAGATGCTCAACTGGTGTCAGACCGCCCTTGTTGTACCCGGATACCTACACTATTGGGATTGCCTCGGGTACTTTGGAGAGTTCTCCTAATTTGTACGATTTTGGACATCGGAATGGGCAGAATTCCCATGGATTGGGTAGGCACTGTCCTAATGTGTGGCTCCAGGGGCCCCAGCATGGAGGGTGTGTGGCCCAGGATTTTGAGGACAGAAATCTGAAAACACAAACTCAGCTTAGGTTTGGGGACATAGGTATGGCAGGCCCAATCACAAACCATGAGAAGAACTCTTCAGGATATGAAGAAAGAGCGAGTCTGAGGCGCTTGCTCAGGATTTTGTCTCTGGATTTTGTATCAACGATGGCCGTGGAATGTGGGGAGGCCTCATGGGCCATGAACGAAACTTCCTCTCTGTGGATATGGCCCAGTCCAAATTGTTTTTCGTCAATCTGTGGGATGGGAGGTCTCCTTTCAGGTTTGTTACGTCAGGTGTCCCAACTAAGAGGAATTCCAAGGGAGAGCCCTGGGGTAGAGTGAAGGGACAACCCAAACTTGGTTAAAAATTGGGGCCTAGGTGCATGCAGTCCCAATAGCTGTCTCTTTTCTAGCCACTGAGAGGCCTTACTTGAGGACTGGGCTCAGGCTGAGGGTTAAAATGTGTGTTTGTGACCAATGTGCCCCGCGAGCATGGGCCACAATGGTTTCAACTACACTGAACTTTGGACAACATGCCAATCATAAGGATTCTTGCCATGGGGAATGAGTTCTGATTTCTGCATCATTTTCAACCCTGGGCAGTGGTTGGAGATAAGGTCTAGGTTGTAATGTCTGAAAATTACCATTGGGAAGAGATGGCGACCTAAGTCCATGGCGGTTCTGATGTGCTCAGTGTGCGGTCAGCTGCCTGGGTGTTGGTCAGAAAGTTCGAGCTCAGGTTGTGTCAGACAGTGCATTAGTGCCCAGGTTAGACTGTATAATTTGGGTACAGTCGAGTGCCGTGTAGGTTTTCCGCCTTTGAGGTGCCTGGGCAGATCATTAGGCAAGATATTTTTCTAGAGGTCAGGCAGGGTGCTGCATTGTGTGTCCGGAATTGCCAAACGTGAGGGCTTCTGGGCCACGAGTGTGAGGACATAAGTCTGAGAACACAAGCTAGACATTAGCTTCAGGCCGAGGGCACGGCAGGTACCCCCGGCACATCTGAATTTCATCACATGCATCTGAAGTCACGGCGTGGATCAGACGTTGGCTCAGCTTAGAGTTTCTGTGCATGACTGCCCCTTCATGAACGGAGGGGAATCTCAAGGACATGGAGGTTTTCCCATGTTGGGAGGTGTGGGATGCCCCCTTCAAGAATTCCTTCTGAGGCACAATTGAGATCTGTTTGGCAGCTCCAGGACATCCCATATGGAATGAATCCAGAGCACCGTTCGAGGATGGATGCCAGGGAAGCCCGCCTCGCATTCCAATTGTCTCCTAGCAACAAGACAGTTGAGATCGGAATCTCAGCGGGAGTAACCGCGGTGGCTGAGTTAAAATGGATTTTCTTGAGGATGGGGCTTAATGTGTGTTTGTGTTCATGAGGGCCTTGGAATGTGGCGGTGGCACCGGGACCCCGAAGTATTCTCCTAAGCTTTTGACATAGCTCCCAGCACAAGTTTCCTTGTGGAGCCGAGATTTGTTCTGAGGTGTGCCTCACGAAAACCACTATGCTGGTCTTGGAATCCAGGCTTTTGAGGAGACATGCCTGTAAACCAAATCAAAGGATCCGATTATGGCCTACAGTCCTGTCTGGTTCCATCTTCTTCTCTGGGGACATCCATCTATGGTATGTGGAGGTAGATGCTCTGTTGGTGTCAGACCGCCCTTGTTTGACCCGGGAGACCTACACTATTGGTATGGCCTCAGGGAATTTGGAGCTTTCTCCTAATTTGTACGATTTTGGACAATGGATGGGCAGGTTTCCTATGCATTGGGTAGGAAAAGTCCTAACGTCTGGATTCAGGGGCCCCAGCCTGGATGGTGTGTGGCCCAGGACTTTGAGGACAGAAGTCTGAATACACAAACTCAACTTAGGTTTTGGGGACGTAGGTATGGCAGGCCCAATCTACAAACCATGAGAAGAACTCTTCAGGATATGAAGAAAGAGCGAGTCTGAGGCACTTGCTCAGGCTTTTGTCTCTGGATTTTGTATCAACGATGGCCGTGGTATGTGCTGAGGCTTCAAGGGCCATGGACGAATCTTTGTCTCTGTGGATTTGGCCCGGTCCCAATTGTTTTTCGTCAATCTGTGGGATGGGAGGTGTTCTTTCAGTTCTATTTCCTCTGGTGTTCCAACCAAAGAAGAATTCCAAAGCAGAACCCTTGGAGATTGAAGGGACAACACAAAATATGTTTAAAAATTGAGGCCTAAGGTCATGGCAGGCCCAATATGCTGTCTCTTCATCCAGCCACTAAGAGGCCTCACTTGAGGACTGGGCTCAGGCCGAGGGTCACAATTTGTGTTTATGACCAATGTGGCCTGCGAGCATGGGCGGGGCCTCATGGGCCAATCTGGTTTCAAGTACACTGAACTTTGGACAACATGCCAATCATAAGGTTTCTTGCCATGCGGATGGAGTTCTTATTTCTGCATCATTTTCAACCCTGGGCCGTAGTAGGAGATAAGGTCTAGGTTCTGAAGCCTGAAAACCGCCTTTGGGAAGAGATGACGACCTAAGGCCATGGCAGGTCTGATGTGCGCAGTATGCAGTCAGCTGCCTGGGTGTTGGTCAGGAAGTTCGGGCTCAGGTTGTGTCAGACAGTGCATTAGTGCCCAGGTTAGACTGTATAATTTGGATGCAGTCGAGTTCAGTGTATGGTGTTCCGCAATGAGGAGCCTGGGCAGCTCATTAGGCAAGATATTTTTTTAGAGGGCAGGCAGAGTGCTGCATTGTGGGTCCGGAATTGCCCAACTTGAGGGCTTCTGGGCCAGGAGTGTGAGGACAGAAGTCTGAGAACACAAGCTAAACTTGGGCTTCAGGCCGAGGACACGGCAGGTACCCCAGGCAAATCTGAAACGATATCTCATGCATCAGAAGTCACGGCGAGGATCAGACGTAAGCTCTGGTTGGAGTTTCTGTGCATGACTGCCCCTTCATGAACGGAGCGGAATCTCAAGGCCATGGAGGTTTTCCCACGTTGGGAGTTGTGGGATGCCCCCTTCAAGCATTCCTTCTGCGGGACAATTGAGAATTGTTAGGCAGCTGCAAAACAGCCCATATGGAATGACTCCAGAGCACCGTTCGAGGATGGATGCCAGGGAAGCCCGACTCGCATTCCAATTGTCTCCTAGCAACAAGACAGTTGAGATAGGATGGCTCTGCGGGATCAATCGGGGTGGCTGAGTTGAAATGGACTTTCCAGAGGATGGGGCCTAATGTGTGTTTCTGTCCATGAGGGCCTTGGAATGGGGCAGTGGCACCGGGACCCTGAAGTATTCTCCTAAGCTTTTGACATAGGTCCCATGCACAGTTTCCTTGTGGAGACGAGATTTGTTCTGATGGGTGCCTCAGGAAACCCCCTATGCTGGTCTTCGAATCCAGGCATTTGAGGAGACATGCCTGTAAACCAAAGCAATGGATCCGATTTTGGCCTAGGGTCCTGTCTGTTTCCATCTCCTTCTCTGGGGACATCCATCTATGGTATGAGTGGATGTAGATGCTCACCTGGTGTCAGACCGCCCTTGTTTGTCCCGGGAAAACTACACTATAGGGATGGCCTCGGGAACTTTGGAGGGTTATCCTAATTTGTACGATTTTGGACAATGGAATGGGCAGAATTCCTATTCATTGGGTAGGCGCAATCCTAATGGGTGCTTTCAGGGGCCCCAGCCTGGATGGTGTGTGGCCCAGGACTTTGAGGACAGAAGTCTGAAAACACAAACTCAGCTTAGGTTTTGGGACGTAGGTATGGCAGGCCCAATCTACAAACCATGAGAAGAACTCTTCAGGATATGAAGAAAGAGCGAGTCTGAGGCGCTTGCTCAGGGTATGGTCTCTGGATTTTGTGTCAAAGAAGGCCGTGGATGGTGGGGAGGCCTCATGGGCCATGGACGAATATTCTTCTCTGTGGATTTGGCCCGGTCCCAATTGTTTTTCGTCAATCTGTGGGATGGGAGGTCTCCTTTCAGGTTTGTTACCTCAGGTGTCCCAAACAAAGAGGAATTCCAAAGCAGAGCCCTGGGGAAGAGTGAAGGGACAACCCAAAATATGGTTAAAAATTGTGTCCAAGGGGCATGACTGGCCAAATATGCTGTCTATTCATCGAGCCACTGAGAGGCCTGTGTTCAGGCTGAGGGTCACAATGTGTGTTTGTGACCAATGTGGCCCGCGAGCATGGGCGGGGCCTCATGGGCCACACTGGTTTCAACTACACTGAACTTTGGACAACATGCCAATCATAAGGATTCTTGCCATGGGGAAGGAGTTCTGATTTCTGCATCATTTTCAACCCTGGTCAGTGATAGGAGATAAGGTCTAGGTTCTGAAGCCTGAAAAGCAATTGGGAAGAGATGAAGACCTAAGGCTATGGCAGGTCTGTTGTGCTCAGTGTGCGGTCAGCTGCCTGGGTGTTGGTCAGGAAGTTCGGGCTCATGTTGTGTCAGACAGTTCATTAGTGCGAGTTTAGACTGTATAATTTGGGTACAGTCGAGTGTCTGTAGATTGTTCCGCATTTGAGGAGCTGGGCAGCTCATTAGGCAAGATATTTTTCTAGAGGGCAGGCAGAGTGCTGCATTTTGGGTCCGGAATTGCCAAACGTGACGGCTTCTGGGCCAGGAGTGTGAGGACAGAAGTCTGAGAACACAAGCTAGACTTGGGCTTCAGGCCGTGGTCACGGCAGGTACTCCCTGCAAATCTGAAACGATATCTCATGCATCAGAAGTCACGGCGAGGATCAGGCGTTGGCTCTGGTTGGAGTTTCTGTGCATGACTGCCCCTTCATGAACGGAGCGAAATCTCAAGGCCATGGAGGTTTTCCCACGTTGGGAGTTGTGGGATGCCCACTTCAAGCATTCCTTCTGCGGGACAATTGAGACCTGTTGGGCAGCTCCATGACATCCCATATGGAATGACTCCAGAGCACCGTTCGAGGATGGATGCCAGGGAAGCCCGACTCGCATTCCAATTGTCTCCTAGCAACAAGACAGTTGAGATAGGATGGCTGTGCTGGAGCAACAGGGGTGGCTGAGTTAAAATGGACGTTCCTGAGGATGGGGCCTAATGTGTGTTTGTGTCCATGAGGGCCTTGGAATGGGGTGGTGGCACCGGGACCCTGAGTATTCTCCTAAGCTTTTGACATAGCTCCCATGCACAGTTTCCTTGTGGAGACGAGATTTGTTCTGATGGGTGCCTCAGGAAACCCCCTATGCTGGTCTTGGAATTCAGGCATTTGAGGAGACATGCCTGTAATCCAAAGCAATGGATCCTATTTTGGCCCAGGGTCCTGTCTGTGTCCATCTCCTTCTCTGGGGACATCCATCTATGGTATGAGAGGAGGTAGATGCTCAGCTGGTGTCAGACCGCCCTCGTTTGTCCCGGGAGACCTACACTATACGGATGGCCTCGGGGACTTTGGAGGGTTCTCCTAATTTGTACGATTTTGGATAATGGAATGGGCAGAATTCCTATTCATTGGGTAGGCACAGTCCTAATGGGTGGCTTCGGGGTTCCCAGCCTGGATGGTGTATGGCCCAGGAATTTTGAGGACAGAAGTCTGAAAACACAATCTCAGCTTAGGTTTTGGGGACGTAGGTATGGCAGGCCCAATCTACAAACCATGAGAAGAACTCTTCAGGATATGAAGAAAGAGCGAGTCTGAGGTGCTTGCTCAGGCTTTTGTGTCTGGATTTTGTATCAACAATGGCCGTGGAATGTGGGGAGGCCTCATGGGCCATGGACGAATCTTCCTCTCTGTGGATTTGGCCCAGTCCCAAATGTTTTTCGTCAATCTGTGGGATGGGAGGTCTCCTTTCAGGTTTGTTACCTCAGGTGTCCCAACCAAAGAGGATTTCCAAAGCAGAGCCCTGCGGAAGAGTGAAGGGACAACCCAAATATGGTTAAAAATTGGGGGCTAGGGGCATGACAGGCCAAATATGCTGTCTCTTAATCGAGCCACTGAGAGGCCTGGGTTCAGGCTGAGGGTCACAATGTGTGTTTGTGACCAATGTGGCCCGCGAGCATGGGCGGGGCCTCATGGGCCACATTGGTTTCAACTACACTGAACTTTGGACAACATGCCAATCATAAGGATTCTTGCCATGGGGAAGGAGTTCTGATTTCTGCATCATTTTCAACCCTGGGCCGTAGTAGGAGATAAGGTCTAGGTTCTGAAGCCTGAAAAGCAATTGGGAAGAATGACGACCTAAGGAGATGGCAGGTCTGTTGTGCTCAAGGTGCGGTCACCTGCCTTGGTGTTGGTCAGGAAGTTCGGGCTCAATTTGTGTTATTCAGTGCATTAGTGCCCAGTTTAGACTGTATAATTTGGGTACAGTCGAGTGCCTGTAGGTTGTTCCGCATTTGAGGAGCCTGGGCAGCTCATTAGGCAAGATATTTTTCTAGAGGGCAGGCAGAGTGCTGCATTGTGGGTCCGGAATTGCCAAACGTGAGGGCTTCTGGGCCAGGAGTGTGAGGAAAGAAGTCTGAGAACACAAGCTAGACTTGGGTTTCAGGCCGAGGGCACGGCAGGTACCCCCTGCACATCTGAAACGATATCTCATGCATCAGAAGTCACGGCGAGGATCAGGCGTTGGCTCTGGTTGGAGTTTCTGTGCATGACTCCCCCTTCATGAATGGAGCGGAATCTCAAGGCCATGGAGGTTTGCCCACGTTGGGAGTTGTGGGATGCCCCCTTCAAGGATTCCTTCTGCGGGACAATTGAGAAATGTTGGGCAGCTCCAAAGCATCCCATATGGAATGACTCTAGAGCACCGTTCGAGGATGGATGCCAGGGAAGCCCGCCTCACATTCCAATTGTCTCCTAGCAACAAGACAGTTGAGATCGGATGGCTCTGTGGGAGCAACCGGGGTGGCTGAGTTGAAATGGACTTTCCTGAGCATGGGGCCTAATGTGTGTTTGTGTCCATGAGGACCTTGGAATGGGGCGGTGGCACTGGGACTCTGAAGTATTCTCCTAAGGTTTTGACATAGGTCCCATGCACAAGTTTCCTCGTGGAGACGAGATTTTTTCTGATGGGTGCCTCAGGAAACCCCCTAAGCTGGTATTGGTATCCAGGATTTTGAGGAGACAGGCCTATAAACCAAAGCAATGGATCCGATTATGGCCTAGGGTCCTGTCTGGTTCCTTCTCCTTCTCTGGGGACATCCATCTATGGTCTGAGTGGAGGTAGATGCTCATCTGGTGTCAGACCCCCCCTTGTTTGTCCACAGAAACCTACATATTGGGATGGCCTCGGGGACTTTGGAGGGTTCTCCTAATTTGTACGATTTTGGACAATGGAATGGGCAGAATTCCCATGCATGGGGTAGGCACAGTCCTAATGTGTGGCTCCAGGGGCCCCAGCCTGGAGGGTGTGTGGCCCAGGACTTGAGGACAGAAGTCTGAAAACACAGACTCAGCTTAGGTTTGGGGACGTAGGTATGGCAGGCCCAATCTACAAACCATGAGAAGAACTCTTCAGGATATGAAGAAAGAGCGAGTCTGAGGCGCTTGCTCAGGTTTTGGTCTCTGGATTTTGTGTCAAAGATGGCCGTGGATTGTGGGGAAGCCTCATGGGCCATGGACGAATCTTCTTCTCTGTGGATTTGGCCCGGTCCCAATTGTTTTTCGTCAATCTGTGGGATGGGAGGTCTCCTTTCAGGTTTGTTACCTCAGGTGTCCCAAACAAAGAGGAATTCCAAAGCAGAGCCCTGGGGAAGAGTGAAGGGACAACCCAAACTATGGTTAAAATTTGGGGCCTATGGGCATGGCAGGCCCCATAGGCTGTCTCTTCATCCAGCCACTAAGAGGCCGTACTTGAGGACTGGGCTCAGGCTGAGGGTCACAATGTGTGTTTGTGACCAATGTGGACCGCGACCATGGGCAGGGACTCATGGGCCACACTGGTTTCAACTACACTGAACTTTGGACAACATGCCAATCACAAGGTCTTTTGCCATGGGGAAGGAGTTCTGATTTCTGCATCATTTTCAACCCTGGGCAGTGGTTGGAGATAAGGTCTAGGTTCGTAAGCCTGAAAACCACAGTTGGGAAGAGATGATGACCTAAGGCCATGGTGGGTCTGATGTGCTCAGTGTGCGGTCAGCTGCCTGGTTGATGGTCAGGAGTTTCGGGCTCAGGTTGTGTCAGACAGTGCATTAGTGCCCAGGATAGGCTATATAATTTGGGTAGAGTCGAGTGCCGTGTATATTGATCCCCATTTGAGGTGACTGGGCAGCTCAATAGGCAAGATATTTTTTCTAAGGGCAGGCAGAGTGCTGCATTGTGGGTCCAGAATTGCCAAACGTGAGGGCTTCTGGGCTAGTAGTGTGAGGACAGAAGTCTGAGAACACAAGCTAGACTTGGGCTTCAGGCCTAGGGCAAGGCAGGTACCCCCTGCACATCTGAACCAATATCTCGAGCATCTGAAGTCACGGAGAGGATCAGACGTTGGCTCAGGTTGTAGTTTCTGTGCATGACTGCCCCTTCATGAACGGAGAGGAATTTCAAGGCCAAGGAGGTTTTCCCACGGGGGAGTTGTGGGTTGCCCCCTTCAAGGATTCCTTCTGCGGGACAATTGAGACCTGTTGTGCAGCTTAAAAACTATCCATATGGAATGACTCCAGAGGACTGTTCGAGGATGGATGCCAGGGAAGCCCGCCTCGCATTCCATTTGTCTCCTAGCAACATGACAGTTGAGATCGGCTGGCTCTGTGGGAGCAACCGGGGTGGCTGTGTTGAAATGGACTTTCCTGAGCATGGGGCCTAATGTGTGTTTGTGTCCATGAGGACCTTGGAAGGGGGCGGTGGCACCGGGACTCTGAAGTATTCTCCTAAGATTTTGACATAGGTCCCATGCACAAGTTTCCTCCTGGTGAAGATTTTTTCTGATGGGTGCCTCAGGAAACCCCCTATGCTGATACTGGAATCCAGGATTTTGAGGAGACATGCCTGTAACCAAAGTAATGGATCCGATTATGGCCTAGGGTCCTGTCTGGTACCATATCCTTCTCTGGGGACGTCCATCTATGGTATGAGTGGAGGTAGATGCTCAGCAGGTGTCAGACCGCCCTTGTTTGTCCACAGAACCTACATATTGGGATGGTCTCAGGGAATTTGGAGGGTTCTCCTAATTTGTACAATTTTGGACAATGGAATGGGCAGAATTCCCATGCATGGGGTAGGCACAGTCCTAATGTGTGGCTCCAGGGGCCCCAGCCTGGAGGGTGTGTGGCCCAGGAATTTGTGGACAGAAGTCGGAAAACACAAACTCAGCTTAGGTTTGGGGACATAGGTATGGCAGGCCCAATCTCAAACCATAATAAGAACTCTTCAGGATATGAAGAAAGAGCGAATCTGAGGCGCTTGCTCAGGCTTTGGTCTCTGGATTTTGTGTCAACGATGGCCGTGGAATGTGGGGAGGCCTCATGGGACATGGACGTATCTTCCTCTCTGTGGATTTGGCCCGTTCCCAATAGTTTTTCCTCAATCTGTGTGATGGGAGGTCTCCTTTCAGGTTTGTTACCTCAGGTGTACCAACCAAAGAGAAATTCCAAAGCAGAGCCCTGGGGAAGAGTGAAGGGACAACCCAAATTATGGTTAAAATTTGGGGCCTAGGGGCATGGCAGGTCCCATATTCTGTCTCTTCATCCAGCCACTGAGAGGCATTCCTTGAGGACTGGGCCTAGGCTGAGGGTCACAATGTGTGTTTGTGACCAATGTGGCCCGCGAGCATGGGCGGGGCCTCATGGGCCACACTGGTTTAAACTACACTGAACTTTGGACAACATGCCAATCACAAGGTCTCTTGCCATGGGGAAAGAGTTCTGATTTCTGCATCATTTTCAATCCTGGGCAGTGGTTGGAGATAAGGTCTAGGTTCTGAATACTGAAAACCGCAGTTGGGAAGAGATGATGACCTAAGGCCATGGCGGGTCTGATGTGCTAAATGTGCGGTCAGCTGCCTGGTTGATGGTCAGGAATTTCGGGCTCAGGTTGAGTCAGACAGTGCATTAGTGCTCAGGTTAGACTATATAATTTGGGTACAGTCGAGTTCCGTATAGGTTGATCCTTATTTGAGGTGCCCGGCAGTTCATTAGGCAAGATATTTTTTCTAGAGGGCAGGCAGAGTGCTGCATTTTGGGTCCGGAATTGCCAAACGTGAGGGCTTCTGGGCCAGTAGTGTGAGGACAGAAGTCTGAGACCACAAGCTAGATTTGGGCTTCAGGCCGAGGGCAAGGTAGGTACGCCCTGCACATCTGAACCAATATCTCATGCATCTGAAGTCACGGCGAGGATCAGACGTTGGCTCAGGTTGTAGTTTCTGTGCATTACTGCCCCTTCATGAACAGAGAGGAATCTCAAGGCCATGGAGGTTTTCCCTCTTTGGGAGTTGTGGGATGCCCCCTTCAAGTATTCCTTCTACGACACAATTGAGACCTGTTGGGCAGCTCCAAAACATCCCACATGGAATGACTACAGAGCACCGTTCAAGGATGGATGCCAGGGAAGCCCTCTTCGCATTCCAATTGCCACTAGCAGCAAGACAGTTGAGATCGGATGGCTCTGGGGGAGTAACCGGGGTGGCTGAGTTGAAATGGACGTTCGTGAGTATGGGGCCTAATGTTTGTTTGTGTCCATGAGGACATTGGAATTGGGCGGTGGCACCGGGACTCTGAAGTATTTTCCTAAGGTTTTGACATAGGTCCCATGCACAAGTTTCCTCGTGGAGGCGAGTTTTTTTCTGATGGGTGCCTCAGGAAACCCACTATACTGGTATTGGAATCCAGGCTTTTGAGGAGACATGCCTGTAAACCAAAGCAATGGATCCGATTATGGCCTACGGTCCTGTCTGGTACCATATCCTTCTCTGGGGACGTCCATCTATGGTATGAGTGGCGGTAGATGCTCAGCTGGTGTCACACCGCCCTTGTTTGTCCACAGAGACCTACATATTGGGATGGCCTCGGGGACTTTGGAGTGTTCTTTTAATTTTTACAATTTTGGACAATGGAATGGGCAGAATTCCCATGCATGGGGTAGGCACAGTCCTAATGTGTGGCTCCAGGGACTCCAACATTGAGGGTGTGTGGCCCAGGACTTTGAGGACAGAAGTCTGAAAACACAGACTCAGCTTTGTTTGGGGACATAGGTATGGCAGACCCAATCTACAAACCATGAGAAGAACTCTTCAGGATATGAAAAAAGAGCGAGTCTGAGGCGCTTGCTCAGGCTTTGGTCTCCGGATTTTGTGTCAACGATGGCCGTGGAATGATGGGGAGGCCTCATGGGCAATGGACGAATCTTCCTCTCTGTGGATTTGGCCCATTCCCAATTGTTTTTCGTCAATCTGTGGGATGGGAGGTCTCCTTTCAGGTTTGTTACCTCAGGTGTCCCAACCAAAGAGGAATTCCAAAGCAGAGCCCTGGCAAGAGTGAAGGGACAACCCAAACTATGCTTAAAATTTGGGGCCTACGGGCATGGCAGGCCCCATATGCTGTCTCTTCATCCAGCGAATGAGAGGCCTTAATTGAGGACTGGGATCAGGCTGAGGGTCACAATGTGTGTTTGTGACCAATGTGGCTCGCGAGCATGGGCGGGGCCTCATGGGCCACACTGGTTTCATGTACACTGAAGTTTGGACAACATGCCAATCAAAAGGTCTCTTGCCTTGGGGAAGGAGTTCTGATTTCTGCATCATTTTCAACCCTGGGCAGTGGTTGGAGATAAGGTCTAGGTTCGGAAGCCTGAAAACCGCAGTTGGGAAGAGATGATGACCTAAGGCCATGGTGGGTCTGATGTGCTCAGTGTGCGGTCAGCTGCCCGGTTGTTGGTCAGGAGGTTCGGGCTCAGTTTGTGTTAGACAGTGCTAGTGCCCAGGTTAGACTTTATAATTTGGGTACAGTCGAGTGCCGTGTTAGTTGATTCTCATTTGAGGTGCCCTGGCAGCTCATTGGGCAAGATATTTTTTTCTAGAGAGCAGGCAGAGTGCTGCATTGTGGGTCCGGAATTGCCAAACGTGAGGGCTTCTGGGCCAGTAGTGTGAGCACAGAAGTCTGAAAACCCAAGTTAAACTTGGGCTTCAGGCCGAGGGCAAGGCAGGTACCCCCTGCACATCTGAACCAATATCTCATGCATCTGAAGTCACGGCGAGGATCAGACGTTAGCTCAGGTTGTAGTTTCTGTGCATGACTGCCCCTTCATGAACGGAGAGGAATCTGAAGGCCATGGAGGTTTCCCACGTTGGGAGTTGTGGGATGCCCCCTTCAAGGATTCCTTCTGCGGGACAATTGAGACCTGTGGGCAGCTCCAAAACATCGCATATGGAATGAATCCAGAGCACCGTTTGAGGATGGATGCCAGGGAATACCGCCTCACATTCCAATATTCTCCTAGCAACAAGACAGTTTAGATCGGATTGCTCTGCGGGAGCAACCGGGGTGGCTGAGTTGAAATGGACGTTCCCGAGAATGGGGCCTAATATGTGTTTCTGTCCATGAGGACCTTGGAATGGGGCGGTGGCACTGGGACTCTTAAGTATTCTCCTAAGATTTTGACATAGGTCCCATGCTCAAGTTTCCTCGTGGAGACGAGATTTTTTCTGATGGGTGCCTCAGGAAACCCCCTATGCTGGTATTAGAATCCAGGATTTTGAGGTGACATGCCTGTAAACCAAAGCAATGGATCCGATTATGGCCTAGGGTCCTGACTGGTTCCATCTCCTTCTCTGGGGAATTCCATCTACGGTAGGAGTGGAGGTAGATGCTCAGCTGATGTCAGACTGCCCTTGTTTGTCCACAGAGACCTAGATATTGGGATGGACTCGGGGACTTTGGAGGGTTCTCCTAAATTGTACAATTTTGGACAATGGAATGGGCAGTATTCCCATGCATGGGGTAGGCACAGTCCTTATGTGTGGCTCCAGCGGCCCCGGCCTCGAGGGTGTGTGGCCCAGGACTTTGAGGACAGATCTGAAAACACAGACTCAGCTTAGGTTTGGGGATGTAGGTATGGCAGGCCCAATCTACAAACCATGAGAAGAACTCTTCAGGATATGAAGAAAGAGCTGTGGGATGCCCCCTTCAAGGATTCCTTCTTCGGGACAATTGAGTCCTGTTGGGCAGCTCCAATACATCCGATATGGAATGACTCCAGAGCACCGTTCGAGGATGGATGCCAGGGAAGCCCGCCTCACATTCCAATTGTCTCCTAGCAACAAGACAGTTGAGATCGGATGGCTCTGCGGGAGCAACCGGGGTGGCTGAGTTGAAATGGACTTTCCCGAGCATGGGGCCTAATGTGTGTTTGTGTCCATGAGGACCTTGGAATGGGGCGGTGGCACTGGGACTCTTAAGTATTCTCCTAAGATTTTGACATAGGTCCCATGCACAAGTTTCCTCGTGGAGACGAGATTTTTTCTGATGGGTGCCTCAGGAAACCCCCTATGCTGGTATTGGATTCCAGGCTTTTGAGGAGACATGCTTTTAAACCAAAGCAATGGATCCGATTATGGCCTAGGGTCCTCTCTGGTTCCATCTCCTTCTCTGGGGACATCCATCTATAGTATGAATGGAGGTAGATGCTAAGCTGGTGTCAGACCGCCCTTGTTTGACCACAGAGACCTAGATATTGGGATGGCCTCGGGGACTTTGGAGGGTTCTCCTAATTTGTACAATTTTGGACAATGGAAGGGGCAGAATTCCCATGCATGGGGTAGGCACAGTCCTAATGTGTGGCTCCAGGGGCCCCAGCCTGGAGGGTGTGTGGCCCAGGACTTGAGGACAGAAGTCTGAAAACGCAGACTCAGCTTAGGTTTGGGGACGTAGGTATGGCAGGCCCAATCTACAACCATGAGAAGAACTCTTCAGGATATGAAGAAAGAGCGAGTCTGAGGCGCTTGCTCAGGCTTTGGTCCCTGGATTATGTGTCAACGATATCCGAGGAATGTGGGGAGGCCTCATGGGCCAAGGACGAATCTTCCTCTCTGTGGATTTGGCCCAGTCCCAATTGTTTTTCGTCAATCTGTGGGATGGGAGGTCTCCTTTCAGGTTTCTTACCTCAGGTGTCCCAACCAAAGAGGAATTCCAAAGCAGAGCCCTGGGGAAGAGTGAAGGGACAACCCAAACTATGGTTAAAATTTGGGGCCTAGGGGCATGTCAGGCCCCATATACTGCCTCTTCACCAGCCACTGAGAGGCCTTACTTGAGGACTGGGCTCAGGCTGATGGTCACAATGTGTGTTTGTGACCAATGTGGCTCGCGAGCATGGGCGGGGCCTCATGGGCCACACTGGTTTCATCTACACTGAACTTTGGACAACATGCCAATCACAAAGTCTCTTGCCATGGTGAAGGAGTTCTGATTTCTGCATCATTTTCAACCCTGGGCAGTGGTTGGAGATAAGGTCTAGGTTCGGAAGCCTGAAAACCGCAGTTGGGAAGAGATGATGACCTAAGGCCATGGAGGGTCTGATGTGCTCAGTGTGCGGTCAGCTGCCTGGTTGTTGGTCAGGAGGTTCGGGCTCAGGTTGTGTAAGACAGTGCATTAGTGCCCAGGTTAGACTATATAATTTGGATACATTCGATTGCCGGGTAGTTTGATCCTTATTTGAGGTGCCAGGTGTGTTCCATAGGCAAGATATTTTTTCTAGAGAGCAGGCAGAGTGCTGCATTGTGGGTTCGGAATTGCCAAACGTAGGGCTTCTGGGCCAGTAGTGTGAGGACAGAAGTCTGAGACCACAAGCTAGACTTGGGCTTCAGGCCGAGGGCAAGGCAGGTACCCCATGCACATCTGAACCAATATCTCATGCATCTGAATTCACGGCGAGGATCAGACGTTGGCTCAGGTTGTAGTTTCTGTGCATGACTGCCCCTTCATGAACGGAGAGGAATCTCAAGGCCATGGAGGTTTTCCCACGTTGGGGTTGTGGCATGCCCCCTTCAACGATTCCTTCTGCGGGACAATTGAGACCTGTTGGGCAGCTCCAAAACATCCCATATGGAATGACTCCAGAGCACCGTTCGAGGATGGATTCCAGGGAAGCCCACCTCGCATTCCAATTGTCTCCTAGCAACAAGACAGTGTAGATCGGATGGCTCTGCGGGAGCAACCTGGTTGGCTGAGTTGATATGGACTTTCCTGAGCATGGGGCCTAATGTGTGTTTGTGTCCATGAGGACCTTGGAATGGGGCGGTGGCACTGGGACTCTGAAGTATTCTCCTAAGATTTTGACATAGGTCCCAAGCACAAGTTTCCTCGTGGAGACGAGATTTTTTCTGATGGGTGCCTCAGGAAACCCCCTATGCTGGTATTGGAATCCAGGATTTTGAGGAGACATGCCTGTAAACCAAAACAATGGATCCGATTATGGCCTACGGTCCTGTCTGGTACCATATCCTTTTCTTGGGACATCCATCTATGGTATGAGTGGAGGTAGATGCTAAGCTGGTGTCAGTCCGCCTTTGTTTGTCCACAGAGACCTAGATATTGGGATGACCTCGGGGACTTTGGAGGGTTCTCCTAATTTGTACAATTTTGGACAATGGAAGGGGCAGAATTCCCATGCATGGGGTAGACACAGTCCTAATGTGTGGCTCCAGGGTCCTCAGCCTGGTGGGTGTTTGGTTCTAGACTTTGAGGACAGAAGTCTGAAAACAGACTCAGCTAGGTTTGGGGACGTAGGTATGGCAGGCCCAATCTACAAACCATGAGAAGAACTCTTCAGGACATGAAGAAAGAGCGAGTCTCAGGTGCTTGCTCAGGCTTTGGTCTGGATTTTGTGTCAACGATGGCCGTGGAATGTGGGGAGACCTCATGGGCCATGGACGAATCTTCCTCTCTGTGGATTTGGACCTGTCCCAATTGTTTTTAATCAATCTGTGGGATGGGAGGTCTCCTTTCAGGTTTGTTACCTCAGGTGTCCCAACCAAAGAGGAATTCCAAAGCAGAGACCTGGGGAAGAGTGAAGGGACAACCCAAACTATGGTTAAATTTTGGGGCCTATGGGCATGGCAGGCCCCATATGCTGTCTCTTCATCCAGCCACTGAGAGGCCTTACTTGAGGACTGGGATCAGGCTGAGGGTTACAATGTGTGTTTGTGACCAAAGTAGCTCACGAGCATGGGCGCGGCCTCATGGGCCACACTGGTTTCATCTACACTGAACTTTGGACAACATGCCAATCACAAGGTCTCTTGTCATGGTGAAGGAGTTTTGATTTCTGCATCATTTTCAACCCTGGGAAGTGGTTGGAGATAAGGTCTAGGTTCGGAAGCCTGAAAACCGCAGTTGGGAAGAGATGATGACCTAAGGCCTTGGTGGGTCTGATGTGCTCAGTGTGCGGTCAGCTGCCCGGTTGTTGGTCAGGAGGTTCGGGCTCAGGTTGTGTCAGACAGTGCATTAGTGCCCAGGTTAGACTTTATAATTTGGGTACAGTCGAGTGCCGTGTTAGTTGATTCTCATTTGAGGTGCCCTGGCAGCTCATTGGGCAAGATATTTTTTTCTAGAGAGCAGGCAGAGTGCTGCATTGTGGGTCCGGAATTGCCAAACGTGAGGGCTTCTGGGCCAGTAGTGTGAGGACAGAAGTCTGAGAACACATGCTAGATTTGGGCTTCAGGCCGAGGGCAAGGCAGGTACCCCCTGCACATCTGAACCAATATCTCATGCATCTGAAGTCACGGCGAGGATCAGACGTTGGCTCAGGTTGAAGTTTCTTTGCATGACTGCCCCATCATGAACGGAGAGGAATCTAAAGTCCATGGAGTTTTTCCCACGTTGGGAGTTGTGGGATGCCCCCTTCAAGGATTCCTTCTTCGGGACAATTGAGTCCTGTTGGGCAGCTCCAATACATCCGATATGGAATGACTCCAGAGCACCGTTCGAGGATGGATGCCAGGGAAGCCCGCCTCACATTCCAATTGTCTCCTAGCAACAAGACAGTTGAGATCGGATGGCTCTGCGGGAGCAACCAGGGTGGCTGAGTTGAAATGGACTTTCCCGAGCATGGGGCCTAATGTGTGTTTGTGTCCATGAGGACCTTGGAATGGGGCGGTGGCACTGGGACTCTTAAGTATTCTCCTAATATTTTGACATAGGTCCCATGCACAAGTTTCCTCGTGGAGACGAGATTTTTTCTGATGGGTGCCTCAGGAAACCCCCTATGCTGGTATTGGATTCCAGGCTTTTGAGGAGACATGCTTTTAAACCAAAGCAATGGATCCGATTATGGCCTAGGGTCCTCTCTGGTTCCATCTCCTTCTCTGGGGACATCCATCTATAGTATGAATGGAGGTAGATGCTAAGCTGGTGTCAGACCGCCCTTGTTTGACCACAGAGACCTAGATATTGGGATGGCCTCGGGGACTTTGGAGGGTTCTCCTAATTTGTACAATTTTGGACAATGGAAGGGGCAGAATTCCCATGCATGGGGTAGGCACAGTCCTAATGTGTGGCTCCAGGGGCCCCAGCCTGGAGGGTGTGTGGCCCAGGACTTGAGGACAGAAGTCTGAAAACGCAGACTCAGCTTAGGTTTGGGGACGTAGGTATGGCAGGCCCAATCTACAACCATGAGAAGAACTCTTCAGGATATGAAGAAAGAGCGAGTCTGAGGCGTTGCTCAGGCTTTTGTGTCTGGATTTTGTATCACCGATGGCCGTGGAATGTGGGGAGGCCTCATGGGCCAAGGACGAATCTTCCTCTCTGTGGATTTGGCCCAGTCCCAATTGTTTTTCGTCAATCTGTGGGATGGGAGGTCTGCTTTCAGGTTTCTTACCTCAGGTGTCCCAACCAAAGAGGAATTCCAAAGCAGAGCCCTGGGGAAGAGTGAAGGGACAACCCAAACTATGGTTAAAATTTGGGGCCTTGGGGCATGGCAGGCCCCATATACTGTCACTTCACCAGCCACTGAGAGGCCTTACTTAAGGACTGGGCTCAGGCTGAGGGGCACAATGTGTGTTTGTGACCAAGGTGGCTCGCGAGCATGGGCGGGGCCTCATGGGCCACACTGGTTTCAAGTACACTGAAGTTTGGACAACATGCCAATCAAAAGGTCTCTTGCCTTGGGGAAGGAGTTCTGATTTCTGCATCATTTTCAACCCTGGGCAGTGGTTGGAGATAAGGTCTAGGTTCGGAAGCCTGAAAACCGCAGTTGGGAAGAGATGATGACCTAAGGCCATGGTGGGTCTGATGTGCTCAGTGTGCGGTCAGCTGCCCGGTTGTTGGTCAGGAGGTTCGGTCTCAGGTTGTGTCAGACAGTGCATTAGTGCCCAGGTTAGACTTTATAATTTGGGTACAGTCGAGTGCCGTGTTAGTTGATTCTCATTTGAGGTGCCCTGGCAGCTCATTGGGCAAGATATTTTTTTCTAGAGAGCAGGCAGAGTGCTGCATTGTGGGTCCGGAATTGCCAAACGTGAGGGCTTCTGGGCCAGTAGTGTGAGCACAGAAGTCTGAAAACCCAAGTTAAACTTGGGCTTCAGGCCGAGGGCAAGGCAGGTACCCCCTGCACATCTGAACCAATATCTCATGCATCTGAAGTCACGGCGAGGATCAGACGTTAGCTCAGGTTGTAGTTTCTGTGCATGACTGCCCCTTCATGAACGGAGAGGAATCTGAAGGCCATGGAGGTTTCCCACGTTGGGAGTTGTGGGATGCCCCCTTCAAGGATTCCTTCTGCGGGACAATTGAGACCTGTGGGCAGCTCCAAAACATCGCATATGGAATGAATCCAGAGCACCGTTTGAGGATGGATGCCAGGGAATACCGCCTCACATTCCAATATTCTCCTAGCAACAAGACAGTTTAGATCGGATTGCTCTGCGGGAGCAACCGGGGTGGCTGAGTTGAAATGGACGTTCCCGAGAATGGGGCCTAATATGTGTTTCTGTCCATGAGGACCTTGGAATGGGGCGGTGGCACTGGGACTCTTAAGTATTCTCCTAAGATTTTGACATAGGTCCCATGCTCAAGTTTCCTCGTGGAGACGAGATTTTTTCTGATGGGTGCCTCAGGAAACCCCCTATGCTGGTATTAGAATCCAGGATTTTGAGGTGACATGCCTGTAAACCAAAGCAATGGATCCGATTATGGCCTAGGGTCCTGACTGGTTCCATCTCCTTCTCTGGGGAATTCCATCTACGGTAGGAGTGGAGGTAGATGCTCAGCTGATGTCAGACTGCCCTTGTTTGTCCACAGAGACCTAGATATTGGGATGGACTCGGGGACTTTGGAGGGTTCTCCTAAATTGTACAATTTTGGACAATGGAATGGGCAGTATTCCCATGCATGGGGTAGGCACAGTCCTTATGTGTGGCTCCAGCGGCCCCGGCCTCGAGGGTGTGTGGCCCAGGACTTTGAGGACAGATCTGAAAACACAGACTCAGCTTAGGTTTGGGGATGTAGGTATGGCAGGCCCAATCTACAAACCATGAGAAGAACTCTTCAGGATATGAAGAAAGAGCGAGTCTGAGGCGCTTGCTCAGGCTTTGGTCCCTGGATTATGTGTCAACGATATCCGAGGAATGTGGGGAGACCTCATGGGACATGGACGAATCTTCCTCTCTGTGGATTTGGCCCGTTCCCAATTGTTTTTCGTCAATCTGTGGGATGGGAGGTCTCCTTTCAGGTTTGTAACCTCAGGTGTCCCAACCAAAGAGGAATTCCAACGCAGAGCCCTGGGGAAGAGTGAAGGGACAACCCAAACTATGGTTAAAATTTGGGGCCTAGGGGCATGTCAGGCCCCATATACTGCCTCTTCACCAGCCACTGAGAGGCCTTACTTGAGGACTGGGCTCAGGCTGAGGGTCACAATGTGTGTTTGTGACCAATGTGGCTCGCGAGCATGGGCGGGGCCTCATGGGCCACACTGGTTTCATCTACACTGAACTTTGGACAACATGCCAATCACAAAGTCTCTTGCCATGGTGAAGGAGTTCTGATTTCTGCATCATTTTCAACCCTGGGCAGTGGTTGGAGATAAGGTCTAGGTTCGGAAGCCTGAAAACCGCAGTTGGGAAGAGATGATGACCTAAGGCCATGGAGGGTCTGATG
Source organism: Mustela nivalis (assembly GCF_964662115.1). Classification (NCBI taxonomy): domain Eukaryota; kingdom Metazoa; phylum Chordata; class Mammalia; order Carnivora; family Mustelidae; genus Mustela; species Mustela nivalis. The sequence continues at coordinate 610,159 of NW_028136307.1, read as the reverse complement.
TGCTCAGTGTGCGGTCAGCTGCCTGGTTGTTGGTCAGGAGGTTCGGGCTCAGGTTGTGTAAGACAGTGCATTAGTGCCCAGGTTAGACTATATAATTTGGATACATTCGATTGCCGGGTAGTTTGATCCTTATTTGAGGTGCCAGGTGTGTTCCATAGGCAAGATATTTTTTCTAGAGAGCAGGCAGAGTGCTGCATTGTGGGTTCGGAATTGCCAAACGTAGGGCTTCTGGGCCAGTAGTGTGAGGACAGAAGTCTGAGACCACAAGCTAGACTTGGGCTTCAGGCCGAGGGCAAGGCAGGTACCCCATGCACATCTGAACCAATATCTCATGCATCTGAATTCACGGCGAGGATCAGACGTTGGCTCAGGTTGGAGTTTCTGTGCATGACTGCCCCTTCATGAACGGAGAGGAATCTCAAGGCCATGGAGGTTTTCCCACGTTGGGGTTGTGGCATGCCCCCTTCAACGATTCCTTCTGCGGGACAATTGAGACCTGTTGGGCAGCTCCAAAACATCCCATATGGAATGACTCCAGAGCACCGTTCGAGGATGGATTCCAGGGAAGCCCACCTCGCATTCCAATTGTCTCCTAGCAACAAGACAGTGTAGATCGGATGGCTCTGCGGGAGCAACCTGGTTGGCTGAGTTGATATGGACTTTCCTGAGCATGGGGCCTAATGTGTGTTTGTGTCCATGAGGACCTTGGAATGGGGCGGTGGCACTGGGACTCTGAAGTATTCTCCTAAGATTTTGACATAGGTCCCAAGCACAAGTTTCCTCGTGGAGACGAGATTTTTTCTGATGGGTGCCTCAGGAAACCCCCTATGCTGGTATTGGAATCCAGGATTTTGAGGAGACTTGCCTTTAAACCAAAGCAATGGATCCGATTAAGGCCTAGGGTCCTGTCTGGTACCATATCCTTCTCTGGGGACATCCATCTATGGTATGAGTGGAGGTAGATGCTCAGCTGGTGTCAGACCGCCCTTGTTTGTCCACAGAGACGTACATATTGGGATGACCTCGGGGACTTTGGAGGGTTCTCCTAATTTGTACAATTTTGGACAATGGAATGGGCAGTATTCCCATGCATGGGGTAGGCACAGTCCTAATGTGTGGCTCTAGGGGCCCCAGCCTGGAGGGTGTGTGGCCCAGGACTTTGAGGACAGAATCTGAAAACACAAACTCAGCTTGGGTTTGGGGACGTAGGTATGGCAGGCCCAATCTACAAACCATGAGAAGAAATCTTCAGGATACGAAGAAAGAGCGAGTCTGAGGCGCTTGCTCAGGCTTTCGTCTCTGAATTTTGAGTCAACGATGGCCTTGGAATGAGGGGAGGTCTCATGGGCCATGGACGAATCATCCTCTCTGTGGATTTGGCCCGGTCCCAATTGTTTTTCGTCAATCTGTGGGATGGGAGGTCTCCTTTCATGTTTGTAACCTCTGGTGTCCCAACCAAAGAGGAATTCCAAAGCAGAGCCCTGGGGAAGAGTGAAGGGACAACTCAAACTATGGTTAAAATTTGAGGCCTAGGGGCATGGCAGGCCCCATATGCTGCCTCTTCATCCAGCCACTGAGAGGCCTTACTTGAGGACTGGGTCAGGCTGAGGGTCACAATGTGTGTTTGTGTCCAATGTGGCCCGTGAGCAGGGCCCGGGCCTCATGGGCCACACTGGTTTCAACTACACTGAACTTTGGACAACATGCCAATCACAAGGTCTCTTGTCATGGTAAAGGAGTTCTGATTTCTGCATCATTTTCAACCCTAGGCAGTGGTTGGAGATAAGGTCTAGGTTCGGAAGCCTGAAAACCGCAGTTGGGAAGAGATGATGACCAAGGCCATGGTGGGTCTGATGTGCGCAGTGTACGGTCAGCTGCCTGGATGTTGGTCAGGAGCTTCGGGCTCAGGTTGTGTCAGACAGTGCATTAGTGCCCAGGTTAGACTATGTAATTTGGGTACAGTCGAGTGCCGTGTAGGTAGATCCTCATTTGAGGTGCCTGGGCAGCTCATTAGGGAAGATATTTTTTCTAGAGGGCAGGTAGAGTGCTGCATTGTGGGTCCGGAATTGCCAAACGTGAGGGCTTCTGGGCCAGTAATGTGAGGACAGAAATCTGAGACCACAAGCTAGACTTGGGCTTCAGGCCGAGGGCAAGGCAGGTACCCCATGCACATCTGAACCAATATCTCATTCATCTGATGTCACGGCGAGGAAGACGTTTGCTCAGGTTGTAGTTTCTGTGCATGACTGCAACTTCATGAACGGAGAGGAATCTCAAGGCCATGGAGGTTTTCCCACGTTGGGAGCTGGATTCAAGGATTCCTTCTGCGGGACAATTGAGACCTGTTTGGCAGCTCCAAAACATCCCATATTGAATGACTCCAGAGCACCGTTCGAGAATGGATGCCAGGGAAGCCCGCCTCGCATTCCAATTGTCTCCTAGCAACAAGACAGTGGATTTCGGATGGCTCCGCGGGAGCAACCGGGGTGGCTGATTTGAAATGGACGTTCCCGAGAATGGGTCCTAATATTTTTTTGTGTTCATGAGGACCTTGGAATGGGGCGGTGGCACTGGGACTCTGAAGTATTCTCCTAAGATTTTGACAGAGGTCCCATGCAGAAGTTTCCTCGTGGAGACGAGATTTTTTCTAATGGGTGCCTCAGGAAACCCCCTATGCTGGTATTAGAATCCAGGATTTTGAGGAGACATGCCTGTAAAGCAAAGCAATGGATCCGATTATGGCCTAGGGTCCTGTCTGGTACCATATCCTTCTCTGGGGACATCCATCTATGGTATGAGTGGAGGTAGATGCTCAGCAGGTGTCAGACCGCCCTTGTTTGTCCACAGAGATCTACATATTGGGATGGCCTCGGGGACTTGGAGGGTTCTCCTAATTTGTACAAATTTGGACAATGGAATGGGCAGAATTCCCATGCATGGGGTAGGCACAGTACTAATGTGTGGCTCCAGTGGCCCCATCCTGGAGGGTGTGTGGCCCAGAACTTTGAGGACAGAGGTCTGAAAACACAGACTCAGCTTGGGTTTGGGGATGTAGGTCTGGCAGGCCCAATGTACAAACCATGAGAAGAAATCTTCAGGATATGAAGAAAGAGTGAGTCTGAGGCGCTTGCTCAGGCTTGGGTCTCTGGATTTTGTGTAAACGATATCCTTGGAATGTGGGGAGACCTCATGGGCCAAGGACGAATCTTCCTCTCTGTGGATTTGGCCCGGTCCCAATTGTTTTTCGTCAATCTGTGGGATGGGAGGTCTCCTTTCATGTTTGTAACCTCAGGTGTCCCAACCAAAGAGTAATTCCAAAGCAGAGCCCTGGGGAAGAGTGAAGGGACAACCCAAACTATGGTTAAAATTTGGGGCCTAGGGGCATGGCAGGCCCCATATGCTGTCTCTTCACCAGCCACTGAGAGGCCTTACTTGAGGACTGGGCTCAGGCTGAGGGTCACAATGTGTGTTTGTACCAATGTGGCTCGTGAGCATGGGCGGGGCCTCATGGGCCACACTGGTTTCATCTACACTGAACTTTGGACAACATGCCAAGCACAAGGTCTCTTGCCATGGTGAAGGAGTTCTGATTTCTGCATCATTTTCAACCCTGGGCAGTCGTAGGAATTAAGGTCTAGGTTCGGAAGCCTGAAAACCGCAGTTGGGAAGAGATGATGACCTAAGGCCATGGTGGGTCTGTTGTGCTCAGTGTGCGGTCAGCTGCCTGGTTGTTGGTCAGGAGGATCGGGCTCAGGTTGTGTCACACAGTGCATTTGAGCCCACGTTAGACTATATAATTTGGTTACAGTCGAGTGCCATGTAGGTTGATCCTTATTTGAGGTGCCCGGTGTGTTCCATAGGCAAGATATTTTTTCTAGAGAGCAGGCAGAGTGCTGCATTGTGGGTCGGGAATTGCCAAACGTGAGGGCTTCTGGGCCAGTAGTGTGAGGACAGAAGTCTGAGACCACAAGCTAGACTTGGGCTTCAGGCCGAGGGCAAGGCAGGTACCCCATGCACATCTGAACCAATATCTCATGCATCTGAATTCACGGCGAGGATCAGACGTTGGCTCAGGTTGTAGTTTCTGTGCATGACTGCCCCTTCATGAACGGAGAGGAATCTCAAGGCCATGGAGGTTTTCCCACGTTGGGGTTGTGGCATGCCCCCTTCAACGATTCCTTCTGCGGGACAATTGAGACCTGTTGGGCAGCTCCAAAACATCCCATATGGAATGACTCCAGAGCACCGTTCGAGGATGGATTCCAGGGAAGCCCACCTCGCATTCCAATTCTCTCCTAGCAACAAGACAGTGGAGATCGGATGGCTCTGCGGGAGCAACCTGGTTGGCTGAGTTGATATGGACTTTCCTGAGCATGGGGCCTAATGTGTGTTTGTGTCCATGAGGACCTTGGAATGGAGCGGTGGCACTGGGACTCTGAAGTATTCTCCTAAGATTTTGACATAGGTCCCAAGCACAAGTTTCCTCGTGGAGACGAGATTTTTTCTGATGGGTGCCTCAGGAAACCCCCTATGCTGGTATTGGAATCCAGGATTTTGAGGAGACATGCCTTTAAACCAAAGCAATGGATCCGATTAAGGCCTAGGGTCCTGTCTGGTACCATATCCTTCTCTGGGGACATCCATCTATGGTATGAGTGGAGGTAGATGCTCAGCTGCTGTCAGACCGCCCTTGTTTGTCCACAGAGACCTACATATTGGGATGACCTCAGGGACTTTGGAGGGTTCCCCTAATTTTTACAATTTTGGACAATGGAATGGGCAGTATTCCCATGCATGGGGTAGGCACAGTCCTAATGTGTGGCTCCAGGGGCCCCAGCCTGGAGGATGTGTGGCCCAGGACTTTGAGGACAGAAGTCTGAAAACACAAACTCAGCTTGGGTTGGGGGACGTAGGTATGGCAGGCCCAATCTACAAACCATGAGAAGAAATCTTCAGGATACGAAGAAAGAGCGAGTCTGAGGCGCTTGCTCAGGCTTTCGTCTCTGAATTTTGTGTCAACGATGGCCGTGGAATGAGGGGAGGCATCATGGGCCATGGACGAATCTTCCTCTCTGTGGATTTGGCCCGGTCCCAATTGTTTTTCGTCAATCTGTGGCATGGGAGGTCTCCTTTCATGTTTGTAACCTCTGGTGTCCCAACCAAAGAGGAATTCCAAAGCAGAGCCCTGGGGAAGAGTGAAGGGACAACTCAAACTATGGTTAAAATTTGGGGCCTAGGGGCATGGCAGGCCCCATATGCTGCCTCTTCATCCAGCCACTGAGAGACCTTACTTGAAGACTGGGTCAGGCTGAGGGTCACAATGTGTGTTTGTGTCCAATGTGGCCCGTGAGCAGGGCCCGGGCCTCATGGGCCACACTGGTTTCAACTACACTGAACTTTGGACAACATGCCAATCACAAGGTCTCTTGTCATGGTAAAGGAGTTCTGATTTCTGCATCATTTTTAACCCTAGGCAGTGGTTGGAGATAAGGTCTAGGTTCGGAAGCCTGAAAACCGCAGTTGGGAAGAGATGACCAAGGCCATGGTGGGTCTGATGTGCGCAGTGTGCGGGCAGCTGCCTGGATGTTGGTCAGGAGCTTCGGGCTCAGGTTGTGTCAGACAGTGCATTAGTGCCCAGGTTAGACTATGTAATTTGGGTACAGTCGAGTGCCGTGTAGGTAGATCCTCATTTGAGGTGCCTGGGCAGCTCATTAGGGAAGATATTTTTTCTAGAGGGCAGGTAGAGTGCTGCATTGTGGGTCCGGAATTGCCAAACGTGAGGGCTTCTGGGCCAGTAATGTGAGGACAGAAATCTGAGACCACAAGCTAGACTTGGGCTTCAGGCCGAGGGCAAGGCAGGTACCCCATGCACATCTGAACCAATATCTCATTCATCTGATGTCACGGCGAGGAAGACGTTTGCTCAGGTTGTAGTTTCTGTGCATGACTGCAACTTCATGAACGGAGAGGAATCTCAAGGCCATGGAGGTTTTCCCACGTTGGGAGCTGGATTCAAGGATTCCTTCTGCGGGACAATTGAGACCTGTTTGGCAGCTCCAAAACATCCCATATTGAATGACTCCAGAGCACCGTTCGAGAATGGATGCCAGGGAAGCCCGCCTCGCATTCCAATTGTCTCCTAGCAACAAGACAGTGGATTTCGGATGGCTCCGCGGGAGCAACCGGGGTGGCTGATTTGAAATGGACGTTCCCGAGAATGGGTCCTAATATTTTTTTGTGTTCATGAGGACCTTGGAATGGGGCGGTGGCACTGGGACTCTGAAGTATTCTCCTAAGATTTTGACAGAGGTCCCATGCAGAAGTTTCCTCGTGGAGACGAGATTTTTTCTAATGGGTGCCTCAGGAAACCCCCTATGCTGGTATTAGAATCCAGGATTTTGAGGAGACATGCCTGTAAAGCAAAGCAATGGATCCGATTATGGCCTAGGGTCCTGTCTGGTACCATATCCTTCTCTGGGAACATCCATCTATGGTATGAGTGGAGGTAGATGCTCAGCAGGTGTCAGACCGCCCTTGTTTGTCCACAGAGATCTACATATTGGGATGGCCTCGGGGACTTGGAGGGTTCTCCTAATTTGTACAAATTTGGACAATGGAATGGGCAGAATTCCCATGCATGGGGTAGGCACAGTACTAATGTGTGGCTCCAGTGGCCCCATCCTGGAGGGTGTGTGGCCCAGAACTTTGAGGACAGAGGTCTGAAAACACAGACTCAGCTTAGGTTTGGGGATGTAGGTCTGGCAGGCCCAATCTACAAACCATGAGAAGAACTCTTCAGGATATGAAGAAAGAGTGAGTCTGAGGTGCTTGCTCAGGGTTGGGTCTCTGGATTTTGTGTAAACGATATCCTTGGAATGTGGGGAGACCTCATGGGCCATGGACGAATCTTCCTCTCTGTGGATTTGGCCCGGTCCCAATTGTTTTTCGTCAATCTGTGGGATGGCAGGTCTCCTTTCATGTTTGTAACCTCAGGTGTCCCAACCAAAGAGTAATTCCAAAGCAGAGCCCTGGGGAAGAGTGAAGGGACAACCCAAACTATGGTTAAAATTTGGGGCCTAGGGGCATGGCAGGCCCCATATGCTGTCTCTTCACCAGCCTCTGAGAGGCCTTACTTGAGGACTGGGCTCAGGCTGAGGGTCAAAATGTGTGTTTGTGACCAATGTGGCTCGCGAGCATGGGCGGGGCCTCATGGGCCACACTGGTTTCATCTACACTGAACTTTGGACAACATGCCAAGCACAAGGTCTCTTGCCATGGTGAAGGAGTTCTGATTTCTGCATCATTTTCAACCCTGGGCAGTCGTAGGAGATAAGGTCTAGGTTCGGAAGCCTGAAAACCGCAGTTGGGAAGAGATGATGACCTAAGGCCATGGTGGGTTGTTGTGCTCAGTGTGCGGTCAGCTGCCTGGTTGTTGGTCAGGAGGATCGGGCTCAGGTTGTGTCAGACAGTGCATTAGTGCCCAGGTTAGACTATATAATTTGGATGCATTCGATTGCCGTGTAGTTTGATCCTTATTTGAGGTGCCCGGTGTGTTCCATAGGCAAGATATTTTTTTCTAGAGAGCAGGCAGAGTGCTGCATTGTGGGTCCGGAATTGCCAAACGTGAGGGCTTCTGGGCCAGTAGTGTGAGGACAGAAGTCTGAGACCACAAGCTAGACTTGGGCTTCAGGCCGAGGGCAAGGCAGGTACCCCATGCACATCTGAAACAATATCTCATGCATCTGAAGTCACAGCGAGGATCAGACGTTGGCTCAGGTTGTAGTTTCTGTGCATGACTGCCCCTTCATGAACGGAGAGGAATCTCAAGGCCATGGAGGTTTTCCCACGTTGGGGTTGTGGGATGCCCCCTTCAAGGATTCCTTCTGCGGGACAATTGAGACCTTTTGGGCAGCTCCAAAACATCCCATATGGAATGACTCCAAAGCACCGTTCGAGGATGGACTCCAGGGAAGCCCGCCTCGCATTCCAATTGTCTCCTAGCAACAAGACAGTGCAGATCGGATGGCTCTGCGGGAGCAACCTGGTTGGCTGAGTTGATATGGACTTTCCTGAGCATGGGGCCTAATGTGTGTTTGTGTCCATGAGGACCTTGAAATGGGGCGGTGGCACTGGGACTCTGAAGTATTCTCCTAAGATTTTGACATAGGTCCCAAGCACAAGTTTCCTCGTGGAGACGAGATTTTTTCTGATGGGTGCCTCAGGAAACCCCCTATGCTGGTATTGGAATCCAGGATTTTGAGGAGACATGCCTTTAAACCAAAGCAATGGATCCGATTAAGGCCTAGGGTCCTGTCTGGTACCATATCCTTCTCTGGGGACATCCATCTATGGTATGAGTGGAGGTAGATGCTCAGCTGGTGTCAGCCCGCCCTTGTTTGTCCACCGAGACCTACATATTGGGATGACCTCGGGGACTTTGGAGGGTTCTCCTAATTTGTACAATTTTGGAAAATGGAATGGGCAGTATTCCCATGCATGGGGTAGGCACAGTCCTAATGTGTGGCTCCAGCGGCCCCAGCCTGGAGGATGTGTGGCCCAGGACTTTGAGGACAGAAGTCTGAAAACACAAACTCAGCTTGGGTTGGGGGACGTAGGTATGGCAGGCCCAATCTACAAACCATGAGAAGAAATCTTCAGGATACGAAGAAAGAGCGAGTCTGAGGCGCTTGCTCAGGCTTTGGTCTCTGAATTTTGTGTCAACGATGGCCGTGGAATGCGGGGAGGCCTCATGGGCCATGGACGAATCTTCCTCTCTGTGGATTTGGCCCGGTCCCAATTGTTTTTCGTCAATCTGTGGGATGGGAGGTCTCCTTTCACGTTTGTAACCTCAGGTGTCCCAACCAAAGAGGAATTCCAAAGCAGAGCCCTGGGGAAGAGTGAAGGGACAACCCAAACTATGGTTAAAATTTGGGGCCAAGGGGCATGGCAGGCCCCATATGCTGTCTCTTCATCCAGCTACTGAGAGGCCTTACTTGAGGACTGGGCTCAGGCTGAGGGTCACAATGTGTGTTTGTGTCCAATGTGGCCCGTGAGCAGGGCCCGGGCCACATGGGCCACACTGGTTTCAACTACACTGAACTTTGGACAACATGCCAATCACAAGGTCTCTTGCATGGTGAAGGACTTCTGATTTCTGCATCATTTTCAACGCTAGGCAGTGGTTGGATATAAGGTCTAGGTTCGGAAGCCTGAAAACCGCAGTTGGGAAGGATGATGACCAAGGCCATGGTGGGTCTGATGTGCGCAGTGTGCGGTCAGCTGCCTGGATGTTGGTCAGGAGCTTCGGGCTCAGGTTGTGTCAGACAGTGCATTAGTGCCCAGGTTAGACTATGTAATTTGGGTACAGTCGAGTGCCGTGTAGGTTGATCCTCATTTGAGGTGCCTGGGCAGCTCATTAGGGAAGATATTTTTTCTAGAGGGCAGGTAGAGTGCTGCATTGTGGGTCCGGAATTGCCAAACGTGAGGGCTTCTGGGCCAGTAATGTGAGGACAGAAATCTGACACCACAAGCTGGACTTGGGCTTCAGGCCGAGGGCAAAGCAGGTACCCCATGCACATCTGAACCAATATCTCATTCATCTGATGTCACGGCGAGGAAGACTTTGGCTCAGGTTGTAGTTTCTGTGCATGACTGCAACTTCATGAACGGAGAGGAATCTCAAGGCCATGGAGGTTTTCCCACGTTGGGAGCTGGATTCAAGGATTCCTTCTGCGGGACAATTGAGACCTGTTTGGCAGCTCCAAAACATCCCATATTGAATGACTCCAGAGCACCGTTCGAGAATGGATGCCAGGGAAGCCCGCCTCGCATTCCAATTGTCTCCTAGCAACAAGACAGTGGATTTCGGATGGCTCGCGGGAGCAACCGGGGTGGCTGAGTTGAAATGCACGTTCCCGAGAATGGGTCCTAATATTTTTTTGTGTTCATGAGGACCTTGGAATGGGGCGGTGGCACTGGGACTCTGAAGTATTCTCCTAAGATTTTGACATAGGTCCCATGCAGAAGTTTCCTCGTGGAGACGAGATTTTTTCTAATGGGTGCCTCAGGAAACCCCCTATGCTGGTATTAGAATCCAGGATTTTGAGGAGACATGCCTGTAAAGCAAAGCAATGAATCCGATTATGGCCTAGGGTCCTGT